>NC_054740.1:89616578-89924532 GCF_018143015.1 Lytechinus variegatus | reverse complement strand
AGAAGTGTCTTTCAATTATATCATTGCACTACCAATCACTGCGCATGACATTTCATAGGTTAGAAATCACTTACTGTGACATCAAAGACAATTTTGCCCGATGTCCTTTCAACTGGTTCCATGACGACCAGACATTTTGGATTCTCTTCGTCTGTTAGTTTTTTCATCCAGAGAGAGACAGGAATGACTAGACCATTGGAGTCCATGATGTCAAACTAAACAAATATAAACAGAAAAATGTCTCAATACACTTAACTTGTTATAAATACATGTATATAAAGCAAACAATGGGTTAAGATATCTGATAGATTCCTGTAGTGGACAACCTATCTTCCACATACATTTTTTCCTGCTTTCAATTCATAATCATAGCAAGTTTGGTTAGAACTATATGAAGGTACACATGTTTCAAGTCATTGTAAAGTTAGCAAAAATGTATATACCGGCATTAGCATACCTACCCCCCTGACGAGTCACAACCCATGCACGGGATGTATGCCTGCCCCCCCTGAAGAGTAAAAATGATCCCTGACGAGCCACAAGTGGCCCACTACTTTGAACTTGAAGACCTTTTTTTTTGGGGGGGGTGGGCTTGTCAAATTTTTTTTTTCTGGTACGAAATCCTTCATTTGTGGTTGAAGACCTTTTTTTCTTGTCAAATTTTTTGGAGGAAGAATTTGCCCCCCCCCTTGGAAAATCCTAGGTAAGGAACTGTATACTGGTATATATAAATTGGTATTGATGATATCGAAATGGCTGAAAAATATCAAGCGATGATTGAAATGAGTCTTATTAATAAGTGTAGTACAACTTTATATTCTTCATGGACATTTCCTTATAATTTGATAATAAAGTAATCATTGGAAAGAAAAAACACACCCTCAAATGCATCACTGAATCAGCGGTCCATGACTTGAACCTGTGTTCGACTCACCACATGTCCTGAGACCATAACCACTTGTCCAGTAGATTCTAGATGTTCTTCCATGAGAGCATGAGGTCTGTCTCTATCAGGAAGCGAGAGAAGATCAGTCATTTTCTTCCCAACCAACTCTTGAGGGTCATATCCAAATAGTTCTCCAGCCATCTTACTTGCAACTAGAATCTGAAAGAAAAGATATATGATTTTTCTTTATTAGTTTGATACTATTTTTTATACTATTATTCATTTTCTACTAAATCAAACAATATTTCCCAAACTTCATTAAATTTCAAATGAGATAACTTGATTATATATCTAATTGATATATCATGTGTCTTCAACTTGTAATATCCCTTACGTCAGCACACAATAAAATGGCACTGTGATAGTGTTTGTAACTTTCATCTTTTAGTGCAGGGCCCCAAAATAAAACTTTAATTCACTAATGAGGTTACCTTGTGTAAACAAAGTAAAAAAAAATAAATAAGTGAATAAAAAAAATATAATAAATGAGTAGATAAATAAATAAATTTTAAAAAAGTGGAACGCTCTGATTCAATACAGTAACAGTGCTGACTTTGAAATCAGCTATTGAATAATTATTCACAAAAAACTCATATGATAATAAATACCATGACCCAACATACCTTTGACCATAATCATATGACCCAAGACGTGTACAAAACATACTTGATACGTGTAGATCCAAAAACTTTATAAGTCATGATGCCAATTCAACAAATACCGCCAAAGTTCATTGACCTTAAAATGACCTTTGATCTAGGTCTTGTGGCCTGAAACACGCACAGGATATTCAGGGATACATGATTACTCTTCATTAACTAGATCCATAAACTTTTATGACAATTCCACAAATGCCCCCTACATGGTGAAAGTCCATTGACCTTAAGTGACCTTTGACTTTGGTCATGTGACCTGAAACTTAGCAGGAACTTCAGTGATACACTATTACCCTTATGTCTCAGTTTCATGAACTAGGTCCATATACTTTCTAAGTTATGACAACATTTCAAAAACTTAAGCTTGGTTAAGATTTTGATATTGATTCCCCAATATGGTCTAGTTCATTGACCCTAACTGATCTTTGACCTTGGTCAAATGACCTTAAACTCAGGCAGGATGTTCAGTAGTACTTAATTACATGTACTCGTATGTCCAAGTTTCATGAACTAGGTCCATATACTTTATAAGTTATGATGCCATTTCAAAAACTTAACTTTGGTTAAGATTTCAATTTTGACGATGCCGCTGTCGGAAAAGCAGCGCCTACACTTATAGTCTCACTCTACTATGCAGGCGAGACAAAAATGAATGAATAAATAATTTAATAAATAAAAAAAAATTGATAAATTCTACAATTTTAGAACTGATAAACTTGACTGGTGTATATGATGGGTGATTACATGTAAGGATGATAGAATCAACATACATTCAAGGCAGCTGATGGTATCCTTATCAAATATGTACACAATTATGGCCCCATTTTTCAATCAAACAGTAAGAACCACTGTTTTCATACTTCTTTAAGAACCACTAAGGTTCTTTGCTCACCTTGGTACTACGTGCTTCTATAGTCAGCATTGCCTTGTTTGGATTCCTTACTGTTGTAGGGAGGACCATGCCTGTCTGGGCTCCACCAACAAAGTTGTAAAATGACCAAGACCTACCAAGGGACATGTTAAGTGGTGGTGGTGGTGGGGTAGGGGTGGGAGCAAACGACCCCTTGCATAGTCCCCCAGTAAAGCTGAGAGAGTTCAGTTCGTCCCCTGTGGAAGGAAATAGAAGACTTTCTAAATTTCTGTTTATACTACCATAATGACTGGGTATTGACAATTAAGGGTGTCATAAATTCCCATTAACCCTCTACAGACTGGGATATTTTGACACCTCAAAAACTCAGCCCTTTCTTAGAATAAGATCATGATTATTCATTATCTGAATCCAAAAGAATCTTCATAAACACATAGCCCATCACTTCACAACTGTCACTGTTCATATACACATATGACATAGACAAATACACTCAGGCAAATAATTCTAACAGTATGCAAATAAGACAATTTTTTTTCTCTCTTTTTTTGTCTAATTTTCATACTAGCTTTGAATGTCAGGAATACAATTTTTTCTTCTACTGTTCATTAAAAAAAATCTGAAGTCAACAATTTAATTATTTTCATGCCATCGTTGATCACAGCTCTTTTACTGGAGTGCCTTCATCATTAGACTGGTTACTTTATAAAATTTCAAATTTCTTGTTTTTTTTTTCAAATCACATGGCTTTGAAAATGTTCATTACCTTTGAACTTTTCTAAGGTACATCCTGTAATAGGTTCATTGGAAATAAGATCTGATTTAGAAGCTGGTAGCTCAGTAAGTGGGAAGGTTTGGTTTATGTCAAGTGATGTATTGAATGATGAACTCAAACCAAACTGTGCTGCCCTCTCCCTGAAAGAATAAGGAAAAGAAAACTTATACAAATAATAAGGCAAATATTCATGTTATATAAATAAATAACCTGAACATATTTGAAAAAGAAAACATTATCAAAGCCCCCACATCCCCCTTCTAAGTCATCTAACAACAGAAATAGAATATCTATATCAGAGGAAGAAAATTAAATACTTATAAAAATGAAAAGGTAAAATAAGTCATCAGATTTAAATGTGAAGCTGAAATTGATCACTGGGTTCCGAGTATTTAATTTGCATTTTATAAAACATGCATGCTGCACAGAGAAATTAATGATGAGAAATCCCTACTCAATCTAAATGAAGTAATTTTTGGAAAATGAAATTTCAAATATATGTGTCCAGAACAGGGTCTGTCTTCATTAGATCATAATTCCTGTGATTTGTTATTGTGATTGAAAGAACAAGTTCTTATAAAATAAAAAAAAGTTAGTATACATATATGTAACATACACAATAAAAATAAAAAACAAGGTACCTGCTAAAAATACATCATCTGTTTTTTTTATATTTAAATATAGTTTTTAGCACAAAAAGAATAACAATTCAATCTAAATATAATATTAAGAATAATATGCAAAAGAGAGAGGGATGAAGAAGCTATGACATGCTCCTTTGAATCGGTTTAAAGATTTACATAATTTAACGTAATTGGGTTAACGAGTTCCAAAAGAGTGGTTTAGATGATGAATGATGTATAATGCAATTTAATTTCCCAATGAAGAAAATGAATGTGTATTAAGCTAATTGCCACTTTCAAGAGGGTTCTTGGGAGTCCTGGCTATCTATAGAGTAATTGGATAGGAAATTGTCTATCTGTATCATTTCCCATTTTTACACCAAGAGGAGAGAGGACCAATTTCAATGGTCATTTTTGTGTAACGGTTGCTGCATGTAAATTATTAACAGCCACACTGGTGTAAAATGAACGTGAGGGGGGGGGGGGGTGTGTGTGAGTGACAGAGTGGAGGAAAGATGGAGAGAGGGGGATGATAGTGGTAGGGAAGGGTATAAAGACAGTTAAAAACTCCAAAAGGGAATTGCAATATTATACTGATTTGACATGTAATTATTGTAAGGCTGGATCCCAAAGCTGCTACACTGTATGAAATAAATCTAGTAGAACAGCATTTTAAATATTTATTCCACATGGGAAATCAAAGAAGATGCAAATTGTATCCCATACTGATATGCATTAACATAGTTATCTATTCATAATTCTGAGTGTAGTACGGCATATATATGTAGGATAACTTTTGCACATTATTGTTACACCTTTTATGACAGGTTTAATACATGGGAAATTCCTTCAGGCAGGATATATACCAAGACCTTTCTGAAATACATGTAATTGTAATCTCTGTTTTCTAGTTCATCCAAAAAATAATTCTTTTAATCTATCACTATACACAAATTTCATGAAGGAGAATGAAGAAATGAAAATGGGGGTGGAGGTGCAAAACAATATCATCTGAAATTATATGAGCTATCTGATTTACCTTTTGCCTGTCCTTATCCTGTCTAGTGGAGATGGATAGGAAGGTGTACCAAACTGATCTTTCTTTCTCATTGTGCCGCCGAATGACTGTGAAAAACTCTGTGGTCCAGATGGGATCTTGCCCTGCATGATAAAAAAGATAGAACAATGTCCATCAGTAAAATCTAGTGTTCATATGAAATAATGTACATGGATATTTCATAAAGACAGCTTAAGAAGACACCCTCATGACACATTCAATCAGGCATGCTTTTTTTTTGGGGGGGGAGGGGGGCAGGGGGGCTACTTTTTACAACTTATTGTTTACATGTAAATCTGCAACACTGGACAAGCTTTAACATTGAGATAAAGGGGGATTTCCAGGGCTCCTTTTAAAAATACTTTCCAGAATTCCAGTGCTCTTTTGAGCATTTCTGGGGCTAAATTACCCCTAGTCCCCCATGATTTTTTCCCGTGCATTCAAGTCCAGATAAAGCATGGCACACTGATCTGATACATTTGAAAGTGCAACAATACATTCAATGTCAATCATTACAAACTTAAATACCTTTTGGCTTCCAGACGATTCAGGTATGTTGGCTTTTTAATAGTCTGGAAAGAAACCACCTGATACCAGACTTTAATAAAACATTTTACCTCCTAGTAATGCAAACATTCTGCATATTAGATCGCAGAAGGGAATATTTATGGGACCTAATACGGTAATAAATATTGCCTCAAGAAATTACTGGAGATATAAAGTGAAAAGAATCTTCATCATCATCAAGTACCACTTTCATCATCACCACTGATATATTTACAGTGGTTGGCCCAACTAGTACAGAAGATTTCTGACCATCATGCATCATGAAAAACACTATTTCCGATCACCACTAATTTTAAATGAAAAACCATGAAAAACACAACTCCTTGTAAAGAAGAATAACACTTGCATTTATTTCCATCTTTAATCTTGTATTATTTGCATAAATGACAATAAATAGTCTTTAAAATATTAGTCTATTTTCAAAGATTTGCTAATGTCAGGTTATCATGACATGATGTTCATTTGATTTCGGCTTTAAGACCACTTTAATACCCGGCCTTAAACTCTTTGCATTGCTGTGATATTGCAACCACCACTAAAAAGGCTCTAACTAGAACACTGACCATCACCACCACCAAGTCCACCATTGTACTTCACCATCGTCGTCTTCATCACCATCATACAAAACTAATGCCACATTTTAGAGCAGTGTTCAGAAAGAGGGAATTCAGGGATAAATATTACCCCTGACCAAACTAAAGTATAATGCATCACACAAGTACATGTATACGACTCTGATCAATATTGTACATGCATCAAGGTGCCTTTAAAAGCCTCACATGCATCCTTTCAGAGTCATAGTTAGAATGAATAGAAGAAAAGATGATTAATGGGGGGGGGGGTCTAAAAATCATGCCTGAAGCGAGGCCACTGCAAAGTACTGCAAACATGTCATCAATTATCATGCAGATGCTGTTCATTTTATAACATGTATATGACGAGTGTTTCATCTACATGTATACGCTTGTTTTACACACATCTACATGTACTATGACTTTACACATGAAGGTCCTAACTGCTAATTGACTCATTCTTTGTGTATCACAATGATTCCCTTTTAATATCCCATCAGCCAAAAATGAAATCTAGCCTTCATAGATTAAAACTTTCATTTTTAACAAGCATCTTGGAATTGGAAATGCACTTCAAAGTACATGTACATGTAAGTTAAACAGAAATTGTGGGTAAGAAGATTGTCATCTGGAAAAGGAGAGAAGCGTTTAAATAACATACCAACACAGAAAAAAACATTTCATGATTGTAGAAATCTACATGTATAAGTACATGGCAGCCAGAAAACTAAAATGGTTTGGCACTAAAAAGATCGACCTGTAGGTACATGTACACGTATTAGAATCTTGGAGATCTATTTTTAATCTTATTATAGCATAGATGACATTAAGCCAAGGCATACAGATAATCAACCAGACAGGCTTGTTGGAAATTTGAACATAAAGTACATTTTATTGTTAACAAGTTTTCTGGAGAACTTAATGAAAATGTAGGACATAGATCAATCTATTTCAAAAGTGTTTTAATGCAATGCTACTTTAACAGCTATTTCTTGTAATTTGTAAATACTCATGTACACGTACATATAAAAAAATAACCTTATTTTACCGGGTAAGTTGCTAAGGCAATTAAATCATAAATGTGAGAACTTCATATCTACTGCTGATACAATGTACAATGTATAGTGAATTGGTGGAGATCTTTATAGAAATCTTTTGGGCAAAATTATGTATTATTCCTTAGCAACAACCAGATATTCCTCTATTTACAGCTCAATGCAATAATTATAATGGTAAAATCCTATTTCTATGTGACCGAAAATAAATAAAGTTATTCATATATTTACACATGACTGGTGATACTTTCTTGAGATAAATGAGATACCTAATTATTCCCCCCCCCCCTTTCAACTAAAATTGGATCTACATGTACATGTACATGTAGCTTTCCGTATTTCCAAAACTTGCGAAATAACAATCTTCATTCAGATATTTGTTAATGTTCAATGAGAATTTTAATCTAAAAAATATCAAATTTCAAAATTAGTTGATAGGGAATAGAAATGATACGGTAATCATGAAGCATAAGAAAACATTACCAGTCATGCATAAAGTCATTCATAAATGTACCTTATGAACAGCTTTTATATGAAACAACACCAAAATACAGTATATTCATGCATACAAGTGCATAAATGTGTCTTTAATCAAAGATTAAGTGACAACTAGATGGAGGCAGTGAAGGCCATGAAATGTAATAAATTCTCACAATGTTGTTGAGCATAGTATCAAATGACAAAGTCTGTCACTTGAGCTGCTGTTTCGTATGTTTGATTGCATTCTTTTATCACTGGGTGGGAACCATGACAGGAATGGAGTCTGTAGTAATTGTTATTTTAAACTAGAAATGATATAATTATAAGCTTGTGCATACCTACATATACATTGAACCTGGAGAGTCTAATCAAAAAGGCAAAAAATCTTTATGTATTTTTCTAAGTAAAATGCAGGGAAAATAAATAAAGAGACAGAGAGAGTGTGGTTAAGACAGAGAGAGATAAAGGGAAAAAAATACAAGTATCTATATTAAAGATGAATGAAAGTTGTTGCTATAAAAGATGTGAAACAAAACAAAATTGTATAATGATTTATTGACTTTCTGCATCCGATTCTGAAAACATACATGTATATATGATTTGTTGCCTGTTATCAATTCATCATTTGAAATCAATGTGTTGTGGTGCATGTAATCTTGACTTTCATATCTACTTCTGATTGAAAAACTGATAAAACAATGAATTTTAGCAAACGTATGCTCTGTTCAAGAAACTAATTCAGTTCAAACTATTGTTGGTCTTACAAAAAAGCCTCTATCAATTATTAAACACACAAATTGTAAACCTAGTTACACTTCAAGGATGACATACATGTACTTCCTGGGTCACAGTAAATTATCTGTGATGGGCACTAACAAACCCTAGGCTAGGGCAGGGCTGTTCTAAGGTGACTTTATGCACAATAACATTCAGATTATATTGCTGTATCAGTTTCACTCAATCTTCGATTCATGCTACTAGAAGATAAAACTAACATTTTAATTAATTTATCTATTTGTTTATTTCTTGCTTGATCGTTTGTTGATTCATATATTTATTCATTCATTCATCTGACCGACCATCCATCTATCCATCCATCCATTCACTCACTCATTTATTTATCTATTCATTTATTCAATTTATTTATTTACCACTTGTGGGATAGAACATCCTATCAGCGAATACTGTTTTTCATACAGGTTCATCCTTTCCTGTGTTTTCTCTCTTCAAAAAATTCTTATCAGCTCACTGTGTAATCAAGTGCATTAATACGCGCAGTCATCCAATACTGGCTAACATATTGCAGACACTCCACCTGGATTTGTTAATCTTGCTTAAAAATTGATTAAACCCACCCTTCATACAATGACTCTGAAGTAAAGGAGTAGGTCAATCACAAAGTCACTAGGATCTAATACATGTAGATTTCAACGCACTCAAATGTTATGAACATACATGTACATGTACCATATGCTGGTAGTGTGGACTTGGGCTTTCATCAAATTGTGTTTCCATGGAAACATCATGCTTCTATCTGATAAAAAGTAAATACTGGTATAATGCAGATTGAAAGCTGGGTATGTTTCCAAAGAACAATATCCTAACCTTAGATTATGAATGTCTGAAAAGCAAAATCATGAATTTCGATTTAAAAGAAACCAATAATAATCTCCATTCATGAAAGTTAAAATACTTTGTTTGGTATGTTGCTCTGATTAAACAAGATCTACAGTATGAACCCTGTATTAAAAACAACCATCCCTTTTAATTATTGGGTAGTATTCTGATAACCATGATTTAGTTAAAACTTGGTTCACCACCTTTTATGGAGTGCCTGTTGTCGATTCATTCACTAATAATAATAATATAGGATATTTATATTGCGCACATATCCACCTTGTTAGGTGCTCAAGGCGCTCCTATATTACCCGGCTAAGCTAGGCGTTCATAGCGCACACAGCTTGAATTGAAGATTATTCTTATCCTGTAACAAAAATCTTTCGAGTCATAAAATAAGAACAATAGTAAAATAAAAAATATTATGAATTTTCATGAATTGATACATAATTGCCAGGAATATGAAAAAAGTATTATGAAGTAGGCATTCCATAGAAAAGCTTAAAATTCTAGTTGAGACTAGGTTTAAACATACGTTTAGTTATCAGAATAGTATCCATAATATTTAACTGATAAATTTTATGAGATAGTTTTTACAGAAGGTAGAGAAAGAGTTACTAAATGACTATTCTAGCATAATACAGAGAACTTTGCCTGGCAATTTTATGTTTTAGGTGGGCATCTAACTATACTTAGGAAGATTTTTTATGTTAAATAATTGTCTGAATACATATGATGTAGGATGCATTATACTGAATCTAAAAAAAAAAAAATATATATATATACATGTATATATGGATTTTAGGCTAAGCCCTGAGCTTTGTTTATTGAATTGTTATCACCACATTGTTCATGAACACAATGTTCTTTGAAACCAAAATAGAGGGTGAATTATTCTCATTTCTTTATTTGAATTTAAATGCTTTACAGCCATAATCAATAATAAAGATAAAATGCTTGCTTTGCATATTTTTGCCCATTGCAAAACCGGTAAAAATCTATTTCAGTAGCCTCAATTTTTTTCATGAAAAAATGGTATGTAAACCTTCTGGGAACACAATTAATCCCTAGTTAGGAATAGAAGGACCCCGTGTCTTGATATAAAACCTCAGCATAAATAAAATGCAACATTTATAGATAAAGACTAGTAGCAAATTCACAATTTCTTGAACGATGCAATCACCAACAAAGCCATTAGTAAATTAAGGTTGGAATCCAGTCCATTTGTTATGCTGTCAATAATTCATTAGATGTGTCATAGATTGGTTGTCAGTCCTTCCATATTGAAGGTGGTAAAATTCTTGATTGAACATAGAGCTTGTGCATATGTGTAGTTTCATTACCATAATACAACCTCCCATGTACAGTGTACATGTATCTGTGGTAAAAGAGAAACATTTTGTGTACACTCTAATCATGAATGCTGTCACAAATTACTCTTCATATCCCTGATGTTGTTTTCTGCTGAGCATAGCAACATGATTTGAAAGAAGATACTGGTAGATAATTACATGTAGATACATTTCCCATCCAATTCATTCTACCCAAAATGCTGCCATTTATTGTAGTTCCAGATTTAAAAATAAATAGGAATGGGCTCAATATGACAAAATTTCAATTGGAGGGCAATTCATTGAGGGAATTCTAATGTGAAAATATTAGAAGAAATATTTTAAGTTTGATCAGTGCTCAGCTCATACTTCACACACTTTAATATTTTTTTCAAATTCTTTGACTTTCCTTACAGTAGAATTTAAATATAAACAAATTGTCAATTGATCTGAGCTACATGATCAATCAGCTAAATATCCATTAAAGCAAACTCCATGTGACTGTAAAGATAATATACATGTATAAGTTTGGCAAACATTATGCTAAACACTGCAAATGGTCATAAATTACATGAAAAGCTGTTTACATGTATTTTGGCTTTTGCTTTAATTTTCATCATTTTAGCTTATATTCTACTGATAATTCTGATTTTATGGCCTGAAAAAAAAATTGTACCTTCCCTGAAATTTTGAGAATTTGTGAGATCTTTTTCAAAAAATGGGGACTATGAAAATTATTCCAAATATAGTAGGCTCAGACAGCCCTCTATAAATCTAATAACTGACTCTGAGAGTGTAAGTTAACATTATTCATTATTGTCCAGGTGATATGAAAGCACATGTACTCTCCACCATCTATCAACATTCTGTGTACATGTACAGCTGAAATGCTGAATTAAACTCCATTACTACAGTACATGTAGTATTCATCATCAAATGATGCATTATAAATCAACACCTGCAATGTTACCATGGCAATAGGTGTTTATATTATCAGGTTCTTTACAAGGCTATCACATTGCACTTGTATCTGCGAGTGCATGGTACATTTCACTGAAAGACTTTGGAAATGATAGGAAAGAATGAGAAACTGAGAATTAGGATTAGATTGCTTTCCCTGACTGGTGGAGATAAAAATACACTTCTAAAGTAAGGTCTCTCACACCTTGCCACCTAGATCTAAGAATGGATGTTTATTTATCTGTGGTTCAGGTTGTCCTGTATTTGTTTCATGTCATTTATTTCCATGTTAAAATGAATGGTATAAATATGACGAATACTACCAAGAGTTGATTTACAAAAATGATAAAATCAAATGAAAATCAACAATATAAAACTACCAAAATACAAACATGGACCTACCATGATACAAACGACAACCAAAGAAACCTGAACAGAGGATTGCCAAGAGCCAAAGAGACTATCAAGGGTGATCCCAAATTCCCAGGATAAGATTACAAAAACATATTAGAGAAAAGAAGGAAAGGAAAGAGAGAGAGAAAGAAGGGGGAAACATGATATGTAATTTATGAATGAGCCTTGTATTACTGTATAATGTACATTTGAGCACAGACGATGAAGGACACGATTCATCTGAAATACTATTCCAGTAAAACTTTCAATCCATTGATGGTACTTTTATGCAGTTTCTCAGAAATTAAATTTTGGTTAACACTAACAACAGAAAAAAAACCCAGAAAAGCAAATGTTATTGTTTCAGCTACAGGAAGGCTTCTCTATAGTACATGTATGTTGCAAGTGATTGTGAATTTACAGACATACAATAAAAAAGAATTAAATTACTGTGATAACTCAACTTTTAACGTTTTTTTACTTAAAATAAAAATTGAGCACTACAAGTTCATTTGGGATTGATCTCAAACAATTTCATATGGACTCAATTTACTTTATACACATGTATGTACATATACTCTCCTGTGAAATCAAATAAAGTGTATAATTTCACCAGCTTGGAATGGGCTTTAATATTTTTTTAGCTCATTAAATGCAATCTGAAATTCTGAATCACTATTACATGTAGTATTCAAAGGGCTGATTTTAACTAAGAAGACTAGCTCTAAACATTTAGGAGCATGATACCCAAATATCCCTAAGCCTCTCACTTTGAGTGCAGGACTAAAGGGGTTAATGAATCCAAGGTAATGATCAACACACTTTGGTGTGATCTGAAAGACCTTGGTGACATGCTACCAGGCAGCTGCATCTCCACATATATTATCCCAGAGAGACATAAAATTAATCAAGCAACAAAGAACCAATGTGCATTATTTAAATTGATCTTTGAATACAGTAATAAGCATTTCTAGATTTTGTTAATTTTTGGGAAAAATCATCAGGGTATTGAAACCCCAAAATACAAGCAGTGGATGTAATGTCTTCAAATTATTGTAGGGGAGTCACTAGGAATAATCCTGTTCGAAAGATATCAATTCATTGATAAATGTACAGAATGAATATGAATTGTACACATACATGTACATTGTATCTAAATGTCATCAACCAAAAAACCACAAAATCACATGTTGGGACCAAAGTCACCAAACTGATATCCAAATCACATGTACACTGTATACATTTGCAAGAACTTTTTATTTGATTTCCTTTAAAAAAATCTTTCAACACTTTTTAATTACATTTTATTCATTTTTCTTTTTTTTTCAAATTGAACTTCATTCTATTTTGTTATATTTTTTTAATCATTATTTTTTACAGTATCATTAGTTAATTTTTTTTTTTTGGGGGGCCCTCAAATTTTTTGTCTAATTATGCCAAGAAAACAATAGCAAGAGTAGTTCAATTACATCTGTAAAGTGTGGGTTTGCGTTAGTCATTAGTATCTCATTAGTATCATTGATGCTAATGCACACACGACATCTGCAGACTGTGAGTGAATGTTTCAATTGAGAGAAGAGGGCATTAAAGACTGATAGAGCTCTCCAAAATCTATATCATTTTAATACAATGTGCCAACCCCTCCAAGGAGGCTCCCCCTAAGTAAATATCAATACATTGTTACATGTACATGTACATACATTGGCAACTTCACATTGTGTATTGTGTACCCAACAAAAGTACAATGCATCAAAGCATCAGTCAAGAACTGAAGAAAATATACTTTTGTTTTATTTTCTTCTTCTACAATGTATGGTATGCACAATACACGGCATGCAAATTAGTAAGCCTACAATAAAGTCAATGTAAAGCTCACAAAAAATAAAAAATAAAATAAAATTTGCTAGACACTGCATTTTAGTGTGTCAGACAAAAAATAACAAGATGAAATAATTGGCCACATCCACCTGAAGTCCCAAACAAAAAGTTGTTTTGAATATACATGTACATGTACGCTGTTATCCTGGGGGCTTTATTTTCGCGGATTTCACAAATTGCCAATCAGCCGCAAATTTAACACCGCACAGAAATATTGACACATTTAGTAATTGGTGCAAAAGTCGCCAACAGAGAACTTTTGCTATTTGACACACCCTGTATGGTGAAAAAATATGAGTGCGTTTTTTATTTTTTTTCAGACTCAGACGTGTATCAATCAGAAATGATTTTATGTCTGAGATCGACCTTTAACGTCACCAGGGCTTAAACCTCTGCATCAATATGAAACTTTCTCACATAGCTTGGATTACAGGCGCATGCTACAACACCCAGATTTTATTTAAATGAGGAAAATGAAGATTTAAGCGCATACATGTACATGTATGTACAAAAATTAAAAGTTGAAAAAGTATGTTTAGTAATTCAAAAAGTCAGCCAGAATTTCACTTTTTAAAATATTTCTCAAATAAAATCAGAGCCTAAATAATTTCCAAATACAAAATGTTTATCAATATTTATTCACTCAATGCAATATTATAACGTAGGCCTTATTATCCATGAAATAATTTGATTGATTGTCTCTATACACAGGTATATTGGGAGGTATTTGCGTATTCATAAATATTCATAAGTCACATGCCCAATGGTTTAAGAGCCTGTGTAAAATTTTGTTCACAATATTCAACATCTTTGCACTGAAACCAACTTTTTAAAAAATGAATCAAACAAAAGACAACTTCCAAAGATTACTTTTACAGATCAAACTTTGACATGACGAACTTGCAGATATATACAGGTACAAAAATAAATGAAATTTAAGCCACTTTTTACAGCCACATTTATGCCTCAAAGACACATCAGCATTTAAGTTCAAGTTTGAAACGAAATTACAGATTTTTTTATAGAAAAAACAGAATCACAGAAAGATGGAAAATGGGAAATTAAAGTCCCTACACAATAATGAGAAGAAACAAATGGAATATCAATCAGTGTCAAATACATTGTGAAACACTTCAAACAAAATCTACATAAATATCATGTTCATGAATTCTTAATTTCATTAAATATGATTTTCACCAAATTATCTGGTTTAAAAGCAAAGATGATACTGTACTCACAGGGAATGATAGAATATTTCTATTGATAAGCTGATGCATCCTGGCAGGTGAATTTGCTCTGACAGGAAGTGAGCTCTGACGAGGGATTGGAGATTTCAGAGCTTGCATCCGCAAAGGAGACGTAGAAGAGCCACCAGCAGCATCCTTGGTTGCCATGGTGAGGGCTTCTCCTGCTCTTAGTCTGGAGGTAGAAATACAACATACAAAGGAGATACATTTAAAATTCTACATCTAGGGTCTACTACATGTACAATGTAAACATGACAATTTTTTTCAAATATGTACCCTTGTTGTTCAACATACATGTAGGCGAGCGCATTGTGCGTTTCAAAATTTATTAATGAGGGATTCACTGAATTGTGCTGTATACATGTATTGCACTTTTTAATATTAGATCTATTTGTAGCGCATGGTTGAATGACCCCACTCATTCAATGAGCAAGATTATGATATAACCTTGGGGCAATTCCAAGATAACACTGTGACACTTTGGAACAAATTTTCATATATATCAACAGTGAATAACTAACAAGTTGTAATACTGAAGTTGAGATTAAGTTTTGTCATCTACAGTGTACATGTATCTACAATGTAAAACTACCATCCCAACTCCCAAGTAACTTTTAAGAGCACAGAATGAATAAAAAATTATATTAGTTATGCACAATTAATAACCACTGTAACAGCGTGACTCAAAAAGGACATTTCCTGACCAAACTCTGTGAAGTTAATGAATATTTCAAGATGTTGCTATTCTAGATGTATGTACATGTAGTAAAGACTTGATAATAATAATTAAAAAGAATAAGAAAAAAATATTCATTAACATGACGATGATGGCATATACTATTGTAAATAACTGCACTGTAACACTGTGACTTTTGGACAGCATGTACAAAACCTATGGAGAATCTTGTCGTCTTCAGAACTAATAGTATTACTCCTATGTGCTGTGTACAGTGTATCAATGATAATCATGTTCAGGTAATGTTCTGCATTGATGTGTGTGACACTTGAAGTCGAAACAAGGTAAAATAAAGATAATTTAATTAACAAGTGGAATGCCTCTGGCCGTCTCACCTGCATCACGCGATTCAACATAGCAGCAGTGCTGACTTTGAAAACTACTAATATTCACACAAGATGTTCAGTGATACTTGGTTACTCTTATTTCCACGTTTTATGAATTAGACCAATTACACTTACAGAGATAGGATGGTAATTCAACAAATACCCCAATGCGGCTAAAGTTCATTGATCTCACATGACCTTTGACCTTGATCATGTGACCTGAAACTTGCACAGGATATTCAGTGATACTTTATTACTCTTAGGTCCAAGTTTCAAAAGTCAGATCAATAAACTTGCAAAGTTATGATAGTAATTCAACAGATACCCCCATTATGGCCAAAGTTCATTGACCTTTGACCCTGGTCATGTGACCTAAAATGCGCACAGGATGTTCAGGGATACTTGATTACTCTTATGTCCAAGTTTTATGAACTAGACCAACACACTTTCAAAGTTATGATGGTAATTCAACAAATACCCCCAATTCGGCCAAAGTTCATTGACCCTAAATGACCTTTGACCTTGATCATGTGACCTAAAACTTGCATAGGATGTTCAGTAATACTTGATTACTATTATGTCCAAGTTTCATGAATCAGATCCAAAAACTTTTAAAGTTTTGATTGTAATTCAACAGATACCCCCAAATCGGCCAAAGTTCATTGACCCTAAATGACCTTTGACCTTGGTAATGTGACATGAAACTCTAATAGGATATTTAGTAATACTTGATTAACCTTATGGCCAAGTTTCATGAACTAGGTCCATATACTTTCTAAGTTATGATGTAATTTCAAAAACTTAACCTCAGGTTAAGATTTCATGTTGACGCCGCCGCCGTCGGAAAGCGGCACCTATAGTCTCACTCTGCTATGCAGGTGAGACAAAAATGATAAAAATTAAAACTTTACAATGTACAGCTTGTAGATTATGAAAAATTTTATGGAGTTTACTGAGAAAATTATATTTTACAGTAGGCCTAATCAATTTTTACACCCTTTCATTCCCTTTAATCATCATAGGGAAAACTGAAAAGACAACATTGTCACTAATAATGGGAAGAGAAAAATGTGCAAAATCTTACAAAAATAGGAATGCAAATAAAATGGATAAATTTGATTCAAAACTATTGCTTCATGATTCATGGACATTAATGTTACTAGATTTTACATAAAAAACTCAATACATTTTCTAATACTTTATTGAATATGATTATCTCTTGCATTATATGTTATGTCTAGAATTATGATTCATACATGTATGTAGGCCTATGCTTTTACACTCAGGCTACTTACGGTAGTCAAAATCACTGTTAAAATGACAGTTAAAAGAATAATTTCCAAGTTTGACTTGTTACTGTGTGACTGTGCCAGAAATGATGAAATTTCACATTCAACAATTAATAACATCTGCAAAGTCATGAAATTGGCATCTATTTTCCATATTTCCTTGAGATTGTTTTTATTCATTTACCTGTACATGTACCTGTATATGAAGAAAATGAGGAATACAAGTCCCGCATTTCATCATTACTTTTCTACGCAATCTACAGTGGTTTGAGCTTGGCCCTTTTATTTATTAATTAAAAAAATTGGGGGTGGGCGACTTACTTGCTGAATTTGCAATACCTGTCACAACTGTGGGGGCTTGCTTTCATAGGTACATGGGGACAGGGGCGGATCCATGATTAAAAAAGGGAGGGGGACAACCCTCCCCCCCAAAAAAAAGGTTTTCATCCAAAAATAATGACATATCATCCACAAACAAATATGACAAGCAAAAAAAAAAGGCTTCACTTTCAAAGGGGGGGGGGGGCGTTTTGAAAGTGAAGACCTATTTTTTTTGCTTGTCAAATTGTTTTGTGGACAAATTAATGTCATTATTTTTGGTTGAAAACCTTTTTTGGGGGAGGGGCTTGTCCCCCCCCCCCCCCCCGTTTTGGAAATCTTGCATCCGCCCCTCAAAAACATAAATAACTATTAAAGGGGGATATGGAATTTGATGTGAAAATGCTGTTAAGACAGAGAAGTGTGCCCGATGTTAACTGACAACTCTAAAATCCATTGCTTAAACACGTTTGTAGTGTGAAGTTAGCATACTTAATACCTCTCAATACATGTGAGTGGCGTTCTATCTACTTATTCTGAAAATAAATAAATCATGGCATTTTGCTATTACCACTCCCCCATCATATATCTTTATTCTACATCAGGGTTAGATATATTATTCTGAACCATCTCTAAGTTTTTTTTATTTTCAATTTTAGTGGGGGTGCATATGGAACTCTTGCCTAAAGATGACGCTTGCAAAAGACTTTCATGCCATTGGCCCATGTCTCCCAAACTCCCAGCCCCCGATCCCGCACACTATTAGGTGAGGCGTAACTCGGGGGCCTGTTGCATGAAAGGGTCTTTGGTAGAACCGCTCTACGTAAGCACGAGATATCGCTCAACTGTTTCACAGAGCCGATTTTGGGCGATATGAAGAATAGTCCTTGGAAAGACACCTACATGTATGTAGACATGATCTTCTTTACACACCACCCGCCACTGTCAGCATTGAGAGAAAATGCGTTTACAGCAAGCCACCCTGACATATCACCTTTATACATTTTTGTAATTCAATTGCACTCTGATGCAGTTTATCTGGAATTGTGCCAAGTTATCTTTTATTTACTTACTTATGGATGGCTGGATCACTTTGGGCTGGGAACGTCGAACTGCCTGGCAAGACGAATCAAAACTAATCTAGGTCCAAACAAATTTTTTGGATATAATATGTTTCCCTTTATTTTTATCCCATTTTTCTCCCACCCCTACTCTTTCCATTTTTTAAAAACTAAACTTAAAAATATCGAAATGGTTTTTAACTTTTCTGACCGGCACGTGCTTTATCACTAGTTAAAGGTTATGAAAAAGCACTTGAAGAAAAGAAAATTTATATAAGGTAAAAATTAAACAAGTTTTTATAAGTTCAGCAAAAAAAAATGATAGAAAGCTGAGATGTTACTAAACATGCTAAATCATTTATTTATTTTTTTTGTTTTTGTGGACGTTGGAGAGATATTAGGGCCTATAAAACTGAACATTTAACATTTTAAACGAATACATGTAGGAAGAAATATTTCATTATGTAGATTTGAATCAGTGATAGGTCAATACGCAATCACGTGACCATAGCTGCAAGGATCGCATTTGTTATATTCTGGGTTTTGACGTCACCTCAGGGAATATACTGCGTAGTATTTTCAATTGTGACGTTATATCCACTAAGGTGACGTCACTCGCTGCATACAAGTTGTGCAACAAGGTAGTTTATTTCACGTACGCGGCTAGTGTTAACGCGTTGATTGCATGAAGAACGCGCTTGAATTTATAAAAAAAAATCATTATGACGTAGATGGAACAGAGCTGTAGCAAGAATTTCGCTCTTGAACCAGATGATGAATGCAATTTCTGATGGCGTGTGCCCAGTGCCCATCATCTGAAGAAACAGAGCTTTCTCTGCATTTACTTTAACGCACGACAGAGCGAGTGCATTATTTGTTTTATAAAATAGCAACACAGAAACAAATTTCTAAAAAGTTACAGTACGGTACAGACTACAGTTTTGTTGGACTTCTCCCGGGACTTCTAGTACAGCACTGGTTTGCTCGAACGTGCAATATCAATTTTCGTTGCGCACCTTTTGCACTGCCGTGCAGTGCATTAAAAAAGTTGGATGTCATGTGACGCGTATTGGCCAATCGCGATGCTTGAAAATACAGAGCTAGGGCCTACAAGAAATAATTTTATCATTCATATAATCATTTTCAATTTCATACCGGTAATGCGGGGTATTTAAAGCAGTTGCGAGTTTCTCCTCTGTCATTTTTAAAGCTCTAAAATAAAGCCAGGTGTCCGGCAATAGCCTAGCCCTAGCCTACACTGCCATATATCGCTCATCTCGTCATGTCTCATGAAAAAGGCCCCTAACGTAGACGTAGAGTAACGAGTACTCGTAGTCGTAGGGCCAGGGCCACCAAACCATGCAGCATCTGCATCAGTGGGCCGCGGGTGCCGGTACGGGTCCCAGCCCGGCTTTTGTGTTTGATCTAGGACCTAGGCCTTACCAAAAAACACACCAAACACAGCAAATTACTGCATGTAATAAATCAAAAGGCAAGAGTGCATAGAATGATTCAGAGAACAAAATAAAAATAATCACAGTATGTAATTCCTTACTTGTTTAATTCTTCAGCCATTTTCGAATTCTCCGCAAAAACCGATTCCAAGGCGTCTGTACCAACGCTGTGCAACCGACGAACTGAACTTATCGACTCTAAAACCTCTGTATGCGATTTTATTTAAGATTGTATTTAAGATCAGAAATAGCTAGGATCAGTAGAACACTTCCTGCAAGAGTTGTTTCGGAAAGTTGCTGAGGAGCCGGAGGTTTTGGCGGGTTATTGTGAAAGAAGTATAAAATAAGTGGAGCTGAGTTTTACTGGCATTATTGAGGTGCACAATGAGAAGAAAGAAAATACCCTCTACAAAATGCTGAGGGTTTGTCGCAAATAAACCTTCAAATAAACCATCAATAATATGAAAACTATTTAAGGGCATGTTAATTGCATGGCTGAAAGAGAGGGATTGTATCACAATTTGAGCTCCAGATGTCAACCATGCAAGCTCGCAAAACTTTACTATAGTAAAGTGGAAGACTTGTGTAAAATTTAGGATCAATTCTTGTAAAGAACAATTGGTAATCAAAGTCAATACTGTCTCAGAAAATGAGCCATAAAGTCGTTTACTGGATGAGAATATTTAAGGAAAGAATCCGTTGAATATTCGAAAATCTATACTAGAACACGAGCTTGGAGACAAGCTAGCCCCAGCCCTCCTTCGTCAGTAAAGAAAGAAAGAAAGAAAGAAAGAAGAAGAAGAAGAGAGAAAGAAAGAAAGAATGAAAGAGAGAGAGAGAAAGAGAAAGAAAGAAAGAAAGAAAGAAAAAGAAAGAAAGAAAGAAAGAAAGAAAGAAAGGAAGGAATTAAGAAAGAAAGAAAGAAAGAAAGGAAGGAAAGAAAGAAATAAAGAAAGAAAGAAAGAAAGGGAGAAAGAAAGAACAAAAATAGGAAAGATGGAAGGAAAGCAGGAAAAGGAAGGAAAGAAGAACATGTGAGGAAGTACAAAATATCCAAATACTAATACATTATTAGCATCAGAGCAATTAAGAGAGGGATGTCTCAATTATGGCACTGAGCTAGAATGGCGGGCCTGGAGAAAGAGGCAATAAGAGTACGGAAAATGAAGCTATAGTAAAGACAAAAGCCAGCAATGAAGAAAAGGGACAAAAACACGACCGGGCTTGAAAAATATAAAGACCGGGAAGAAAGGTGGATGACCAGGCACGGATCCAGGAGGGGGCCGAGCCGGCCCCGGCCCCCCCCCTATTTTTTGGCAACCTGCAAAAAAAGTGTACTCTTTAATTTCATCGAAACGATGAAAAACAGAAAGAAAAGTAAGAAAGAGATATTATACCCATGATGTGTAATTTACAGCCTCGTAACGGCCGGCCCGACCCCGAAAGCAAACAAGAAGGTGAGGGGAAGAATTGGAAAATAGACTTTATATTAAAAAAATTCGCTCGCGCTTCGCGCTCGCATTAATTTCCTGTGTAATGAATGTCATTAAAGAGGATTAAATGGCACTTAATATATCCAATTCTGAAATCAATTTGTACACAATATTTTAGCTCGCATATTAAGCGTTCATTATTTTGTTTGATTTACAAAAATTGTTTATATCAAAATTTTCAGCTCGCGCTGCGCGCTTGCATTGTTTTATTTATGAGATACCTATCCTCTTTGGAATTCTTACTAAAATTTCTAAAATGTCCCTTTATCATGTGAGTATATGAAAATTTTATGCTCGTTCTTCGCGCTCGCATTTAATTGTTTGAGACACACAGCTTGTTCTTTATTTAAATAAAAACACGCTTAGCCTGTCCAGTTTTCAGGTCGGAGTATCAAAAATTTTGAGCTCGTGCTCCGCACTCTCATTATTTAATTGATGATACTTGTACACTCTTCATTAATCAATAAAAAACAGTCGATTCTATAGTCCCTTTTCACGTACGTTACTATTAAAATTTCGGCTCGCGCTTCGCGCTCGCATTGATTAGTTTGATACTTATCTTTGTTCATGATATAAAAACTGCTCATAATTTCAGGTCTAAGGACAAGAATTTGAGCTCGCGCTTCGCGCTCGCATTATATATGAAGACCAACAATACAAACTAAATCTTCAGTCTTGAGTTAGGACTACCCCCTAAAAAAACCCCCCAAAAATCAAATTTATAGCGGCCAATCGGGAAAAAATGTTGATGAAAATATTTATCGCCCCCCCCCCTATTGGCGAAAGCTGGATCCGCCCCTGACGACCGCTTTAAGCTTGCTAAATTTTATGCAATAAAAGTCGTAATCAGGACAATCCTTACCCAAAATTTAGCCATGCAGGGGCTACTACATATATATCCCTATTATCTTCTAACCTAAGTAAGTTTTACGCTGGCTAGATTTACCGTAAAAAGCCTCTTAAATTTTACTTTGCCTAAATTTCCAAAGCTACTATTAGAATTTGATTTCAAAATCATTTTAACGGCCAAATTTTTCTGGCTCGCTTCCCTCGCTGGCCATTTGCATATATAAAAATATTACGAGGCTCCTGATGCTCTGCCCCAGACCAGTGGGAGAGTGAGTTGCCCCCCCCCCCCGAAATTTTGAAAAATAAAAAAAAATGATTGTACATGTTTTCATAAGCATCCAACTTGACCTGCAAAGTGCTTCAAAACAGCTTTTTTGTTCTTTAAATTTTGAAAATTTTCAAATGTTAGCTCCCAACAATTTTTGTCACTATATATTAACATAAATCTTTCAGGTCATTTTATAAAATTCAAAACTCGCTCAGGCTACGCGCTCGCAGAAACTGTTGACTGATATAAGCAGATAAGTAAATTATCTGTTCACATGGGGCTTAAACATCCAATGTTTATTTACAGGCTCGCGATCAGAGTTTTCATTATTCGCCCTAGCGAGATACACATTCTGCGTATTCATAATTTTCATGAATGTTTTTTTAAAGCTCGCGCTACGCGCTCGCATAAATTGTTTAATTATATAGCCATCCAGTTTATGATTACAAAAAGTGCTTAGAACGTCCAGTTATCATGTCAGGATATCAAAAATTGTCAGCTCGCGCTTCGTTCTCGCATCATTTATTTGGTGAGATACTATGAAAACAGCTAATTCTTTTCAGGTCCCTTTTCAAGTCAGTATAGGGTGTACAATAAAAAATAGCTTGAACTTCTCGCTCAATTTTGAGAAATATTTGTGTGTTATGCCCCCAAATGTTATTTTGCCTCCCCTATAAGGCTACCCGATCAGGGGGAGCTTTTTGCCAGATTTTTTGTCCGACAAGTTATGATTTGACAACTTTCCATGATTGGCTGAACCACCATTAACTGGAATACTGGAATGTCGGACGTTTTATCCGACAAGTTCACGAAAGAAACGCTCCAGAGAAGGGCCACTAAATTCAATGGTACCGGTAAGAAAAAAATCTATACAAACAAAGATTGATCAAACTAAATTTAACTCCCTATATACATAATTATGACATACCGCGCCGTGCGCGAGGGAATATGATTGAAACTTACAAGCTGATTTCATATAGATATGACCAGGTGGTAGTGCCAGATTTGGGTCAAGTGCATGGGCCTACCGGAGGTCATGATAAAAAAAATGTTCATTTACTGATCAGTCACTGATAAACGCCCGGGGCCAGTCAAATATATTGCTGTATACACGCGTGACCAAAAAAAAAAAAAAAAACGTGTTTCAATTTTTTCAGTTTTGGACGCGGGCCGCGCTTGCACTCGATCGTTAAGGGTATAAAAAACATTGATTTTCAAAAAAGGGGTAGTTTTGAAAATCTGGTCAATGTCAATCACAGGGTCAAACGTAATTGGGTTTTTTTCAAAGCTTTTCTTAAAGACTCATTGAGCTGCCAAACTATAGGGTATGATTTTTCCCCAAGCTTTTTCCCGGGGTCATATTCTGCATGGCGACAACTTGTTTAGGGGCCAAAATTAAAGCCCGCGAAAAACTTGTGTAGGGGTTATTTTGCACACAGAGAAAAACTAGTTTTGGGGTACATGTTTGGAAATAATTTGGCCACGCATATGTACAGCAATACATTTGACTGCCCCCCCCCCTCCCGCCCGGGGAGAAACGTAAGAAATCTTTTTGCAGACTGAGAAAACCATGGAATAGTCTCAGTAATGAATTAGTTAATGCACCCAGTGTCTACAGTTTCGAAAATGGACTGGACAACCATGGGCGGAAATCTCTCCCCGAAGGTAGGGGGGACCAGGGGCGGATCTAGCTCCCGCCAAAAGGGGGGGGGCGAATTTTTTTCACCCATATTCTCCCCGATCGGCCGCTCAAAATTGATTTTTGTTTGTTCTTTGAAGGGGTTGTTCCAGTGGCGTAATGGGCCAAAAAATTGAGGGGGCTTGATACGGCGTATCACGTAATAATAATAACAAGTTGCGAGCGAAGCGAGCGAGCAAAAATTTCAAAATGTTCATTACAAAAAATCAAAGTTTGTGATAGATTTTGACATGACATTTGGAAAATAATAGGCTTTATATTTCATCCTTATCCCTTTCCTTTTTCTCTTTTTGTTTCTTGGTCGTGAAAAATTGGGGGTGGGGGCAAAATGTCGATGTCCTAACAGTCATTTCTAACTTTATTCTAAAAAAGAAATTAACAATTGTAGTAATCTCATAAGCCATATTTAAATAGTACAAGCGCGAAGCGCGAGCTGATTTTTTTTTGGAATTTCATCTATTTTTGTCCTGAAAATTGAATATTATAGGCAATGTGTGTGAATCTGAACAAGATGCGTATGTATTACTGCGAGCGGTTCTGGCTTGATCTGCATGTAAGGGACCTGTTAAAGACGTTTTGCAGTAAGCCATTAAGACGATGCATATTTCAACTATCAAATAATGCGAGCGCGAAGCGGAAGCTGAAAATTTTTTGACATTCCGACCTAAAAAGTTGACATTCTAAGCACTATTTGTAATCATTAACGGTATAGGTATAAAACCAAATAATTAATGCGAGCGGAAATATTGAGATTTCAGACCTAAAAATGGGACACTCTATTTATGTTTTGTAAATCATGAAAAGATGGGAAATTTTGTCTTTTCCTACATTAATAATGCGAGTGCAAAGCGCGAGCAGATTTTTTTTTTATATCCTGATCTGAAACTGGATAATTTTAGCGCGTTTTGAATAAAGATCAAGCTGCATATCTAAAAAAAATATTTGCGCGTGTTTTAGAGTTAGGCAGAATCTGGGCATTCTGAATACATTTCATTTTTTATCATGAAAATCAATAATGTAAGCGCGAAGCACGAGCGGAAAATACTTAATATTACTGTATGAAAAGGTGAATTTATGCACTATCTAAAGCATTGTGTAGGGAAATTGTGAAGTGGATATGGATAGCACTTAATAAATGATGCGAGTGAGAAGCGCGAGCTGATATTTTTATTACCTGAACATTCTTGGCCTAAGGACATTTTGTCATCATATGAAAATGATGACTATCCTCCTATTCCTATTCTGAAAAAGCGACAATTTTGTTATTAAGAATTCATAATAATTTTATCTATCGTATTTATTCATGTTATAAGCATAATAGTGAATTTTGTTGACATTGAGGCCTGATAACTTGATATTTTAAGGACTTTTGTAATCATGACTATGAGTTGATTTATTTTCAAAAATAATGCCAGTGCAAATCGCGGACAAAATTTTTGAACTGCCATAAAAGGGGGATTTTAAGTAATTTGTTATAGAATTAATATATAAAGAATCTTATGGAATAAACAGAAACAATAATTATGTAGACCTACTTGGCAAATCAAATAAAGTGAGCGCACAGCGCAAAAAGCTGCTAATGACATTTTGCAGAGCACTTTAAAAAAAAATAAAGTTTTAAATGAAACAAAATAATAAAAGCTCGATGTTCGACCTGAAATATGCAATTTATATTTCAAAACTTGATATTTAAGCTACATATCAGCCTATTAAACACGATATGTATTTCGTCGAACAGGCTGTGCGAGCGCGAAGCGCGAGCAAATATTTAATATAGTGACATGAAATATATTTTCAAATCATTTCCCAGTCTTCCCTTGACCTTATTTTATTCATTCATCTCCCTCCTCTTATTTTTCCTCCTTTTCCCCCTTCTTTTGTCTTTTTTTTCTTTCTTTCCCCCTTTTTCCATTTTTTTCTCCTCCAAAACAAATGTATTATTTCGATTTTTATTGATGTATTTCCTTCCATTATAAAAGACCAAAAAAAATAGGGGGGACAATTGATATTGTGTCCCCCTACTATTCTGGGTAGGGGGAAGCGACCCCTTTGTCCCCCCTGGGATTTCCGCCCATGTGGACAACTAAGTATTGGACTGAAATGTGAACCTGTGAATTTCAAGTTTGATGACCCACATGATCCAGCCATGCCAACGTAAAGATCGAGAAGGACTTTGGAACTGAATACATTCATAATGACTTCGTTCAGTAGTGGGTTACTGAACTAAACACTCGTCGATATCTAGTCGAAAACTTCAGTAAAGATATATCTCATGTAATTGATGATTGAGTGTAACGTTAAGTAAGGAAAATGGCTTCTTCGGTTAGGTCAGCTTTACTGTTTTGCCACCCATCTATGGAAGGTCTGGCTGAAGACATTGCAAAAAAGTGCTGTGCAGCAAATTCAGAGCCATTCATCCCGGTTGTGACTCCAGTTTCCCCTTTTTCTTTTGCCGAGGTTTGTATATTATTAACTCACTCTGTCTGACAGTAGTACGGTACCGGTGGTACCGTACATCTGTGATTCTGTCTAACCCAGGCCAGGGAGCTCCGGCCGCGCGCTTGGCCAAGCGGGTCGGAGCTCCCGAACATCTGTCATGTCTGTACTTGCTCAGTCAGGCGTAGCTGCTGGAGGCTTCTGGCCTGGGGCCCGTTTCTCAACACCTGGATAAGTTAGTCATATCTTTATGACTTTATCCACTAACCACAAAGTTAGCTCCAATCTTACTAAACCTGTTTCACGAAAGGCTTCCTAACTAGAATACCAAACGTTAGACATCTGGCAGCCATCTGTTTCGAGGAGTTTTCAATTTTTAATTTTTAAAAAAATTTCTCGTACCCAGATGGCTCGCTATCGTGCAGCCACCATTAGGGGGCTTACAATGCGAAAGCCCCCCGTCGGGGCTCTTTAATTTTTGTCTTTAATGAATCAAACTTTTGAAAATTAACGCGACCGAAATGCAAATTAATTTTCCCTCTTGGCATTAATTGCCAAAAAAAAGGGAAAAAAAATCCAGTTAAAAGGAACAAAAACAGTTACCTCGGCTGTCACGCAACTTAACTTCCCTGTTTTATCCGAACTTGGTACATAAACATATGGCCATTGAGTCCCCTGTACAGATTGCGTTAGAACTTCGGTCTCAGTATTTGGTGAGTGAAGCCAATGCAGTTCAGCTGAACAACCAACATAACCATGATAATGCTTTTGATCTATAGAATACCTTGATATACGATACCGTATACAATCGGTAAAAAGAGTGGACGAGACATAGCCAGGCTTAGTCACTAAATAGCATTATTTTCAAAAAGAAAAATTATGACGAAATTGAAAATATTGTGATAAATTTGGAAATACATAAATTTAATATGCATCATGCATACTTAAACCAGGAAGACTGGAGCATTCAATTGCTGAGAAAATTGAATTATGAACAATTCATTTCATGACAAAAAATCACATGTGGACATTGAGATGGGTACCCCCCGGGATATCAAATTTTAATAAGTTTATGAAAGTAAACCATAATGATTTCTTTGTAAAATGATAATTATACAGTCATTTACGATTCCAAACATCAAAATATTGTTTAATTTTAACAATATCTTTTAAAATCGTTGATACTGAATCATACAATTTGACAAATTATATGCATAAATTAGAGATAGAATTTATCTAGATGTTAATAGGGGTCTGAAAAATGACAAATGGTCATTTTCAAACGTGAGTGACACGACAATCGGAGAGGTTTAAGGGCTCATATCTTCAAACTTAAAGGTTATGAATCAATCATGACTACTATATTATAAACAATGTAGGACTGGCATGGGCCACTGCGAGTTTGATTTGAATTCAACAATTCGTTTAGTAGATATGATTAAAAAACGGTGCGTGAGTGACACAACAAATTTTGGACATGGGTTTCTGACCACTAACACATATGGTTGGATTCGTGCCCAAGTAGTTGTCATGGAGTACTGTGAGTACCAGTAAATGGACATAAATAGTGTACCTATCTAACACATATAGTCAAAATCAATCAAACCTCTATGGAAAATGGTACCCTCCTATATACCTTGAGTGACACGACATCCATAACGTGAGTGACACGACAAGTGCAAAAATACAACATTTATCTCAACATTGAAAGTATTTTTTGCATGATCTAGAAGAGTAAAATACCATTAACGAAAAACAAGCTTAATTACATAATAACTGCTTTCTTTAAAGTTCATAATATGTCATCCTGATGTTTTATTCTTGGTTTATGGTCATATTTGCCCATCAACTCACATTCTCTATACCATACCACATTGTCACACTAGGGCTTCTACCACTCTCCTCTTTAGAGGAAGAGGGGGCACTTGAAGGAGGTGTTATGAGGTCTTGGCATTGACATCAACTCAAACATTCTTTTTGTGGCCTGATATCATTCAAAACTTTAACTCTTTCTCCCTATCTGTACATGAAAGTTTACAGGTTCACACAATTCAGCATCCACAACGGATGGAATAATTTTTCCTTGTAAGAAAGGTATTCTCAATAGTCACCAACATCATCTGGCATGGTCTGGTAGCCAATGATGTCATGTATGACTCCTTTTTCTTGAAATACTGGATTACAATATTATAATATTTTAGGCATTGTACAAATAGGACATGGCAGTTTCAATGTCTTTTTTGGTACCAAACCCCAATCACGTTGCTGCACACTTCAGATGGACTATCAGCAAATCCTTGAGAAACTTGGGAATTCATCTCAACAAGCATAGGTTTTCTCCTGAACACTGCTTGTATGTGGACCCTCCCAAGGCAGTACATGTAGGCACTGTACCAAAATTCAGAGCTATGCCTTTAGCTGGAATCTTGTACCTTTTCATTGCTAATTATTTGATCATATACCATACCACGGGAATCCAGGGAAAGCCACAAGGTGAAAGACGCAGTCAGTACCTGATTCTTGCAGTCTGCTACTATTACATAATAACTACAAGTCATTAGCCTTTCCTTTTCTAAGCCCTTGGATGTCACACTAAAGTCCAATTCAGCATCCCAACCAGGCTCCCTTTATACCTCAATAGCTTTTTCCCCTCGAGGTCCAGCTCTGTTCTTATCAGGGTACCCCCCCCCCAAAGAAAAAAAAAATGATCTACTGGTACATGGCAACCCATCCAAAGTTGCTCAAATCAAAATGCGGTCTCGGTTGGGACTTGTTGGGACCTACATGAACATGCATCATTTTGTTGTAATGAATATGTGTAAATGCAAATCTGCTCTGAACACACATCGGCCCGCTTACGGTAGTTTGCTGTTCAGACCCTACATGTAGTTAATCACTAGCGGTATGAATGGTGGCTGAACAAATAATGATTTTGAACTTGGCATGTAGCTGCTTCAAGCAATATCCAAAAATGTTCTATCAAATCTCAGTACATTCTCACCTGAAATGTTTATGTTTTCTTGCAAATTTGTTTATTTCATGTCCTGGAATACAAGCTTTATGGCAAATGAAAAGGTTGATTTAATCAATCAGAAGGAAAAGAAAAATATTTTCTTTTCCGAATTTGAAAAAAATGTTTGGTGGTGATGGTGATCTCTTATATCCCATGTATACTACTTTACCACTAAATTTCTGCAAATTTAAAAAAAAGGATCCCTGACTTTTCTAAAGCTCTATGAGTATAACAAAGAAATAACATTGCTCAAAAGAAAGGTGAACTTTCTGCTCATTTCTGGAAATGGAGACAGAGAATGTTCGAGTAATACCTAGGTACATGTATGACTTGAAACATCACCATCACCAACCCTTCATGCATTGTAAATATGTCCATTGCTAAAGTATAGTGGTTTTTCTCTTGATACATTCATAATTTTGTGTTGATTGATTATTCTTAATCACAGTACATTCACCAAAATATGAATTAGGATCCGAGTCTTCACACCAATGGAAAATTGTCAGGATTTTTTAAACCAAGGCAACCACGGAGAGGAGAGAAAATAGATGAACTCAATGTCAAATTCAATATTTCCATAAAAAGGAGTAAAATTAGGAAGATGGAGGAAATTATTAGCCTAAAATAGGCCTAAATGATGTCAGGAACAACATTTTGACTGTATCTCTGGTAAAACGCTTCAAACATTACTGGATGTCCTTTTTTATACACAATATAATACTGTGAGTGACACGACATTTTGTGAGTGACACGACATTGTGAGTGACACGACACAACTTTAACAGTTAATGTTAGCTTTACCTTAACACAGTGGACCAAGTTACTTTATATACAATAAGGTACAGATAAACTGTATTTGCTCCAGTACTGGGATAAATTAATTTTCAGAATACACAGCTCTAGAAAACGTTTTGCATTTAAAACGTGAGTGACACGACAACCAGTTTTGAAAACTTTGAAACCCAATTTTTTTCAGAAAAACACTTCACAGAATTTTTTTTTGCTATTAGGAGTTACATGTAGATACAATACACAGCTTGTATCTTGCCAACAAATGTGCTTCTAATACAAATTTTATATTGTGATAGGCAATATGTGAATTTTAATGCAAAAATCAACATTTTGTAACATTTAATTTCCCTTGCATAAAATTCACTGTATCTCACGACATAATTAATACTTTTATGTAAATGAAATGGAAAAAATATACTTTAAGATGTCTAGTTTCAAAAAACATTGATGCCTAATGATTTCTAGCAAGTTTTAATTTTCACCCCCATGTCCACTTTTGTTTGAAAATGACCAAATACGAGTCAAGTTATGGATGGCCTGACGTGGTAGAATCTTTATCAATTAAAATACTATTTCAGAGTGAATGGCTTTGTGAAGTGTTACCAACAGTTTTATAGTTTCTTTGTATTACAATTATCATTGAATGCATTATGATTTGTCATGTCATTTTCATTTACACGTATTTGATGTACGTAATTCGTAAAGTGGCACTGCGGATAAAATTAGCCTAAGTTAGTCCTAACGTTAGACGACTCTGTAATGATACTTTAAATAATTTGTGTATTTGTCTTTTCATCAAGGAGCCTTGACAGTTGACACGGACCCTATAGACCTGTGTGTCGAAAGTAATAAATAGTAGGAAGTAGTAGGCATGGTAGGAATGAATTGTATTGACACATGATTGATTTTCATTCCAGTCTGCAGCAGAAGAAAGGCGACTGAAGAAATTTCAACAGGTTCAATTTGTCAAGACGATTCAATGGGATAAGTTCAAAGATGGATGGCCTAATCTCTTCATTGAGAAAGTCAGAGAATGCGCTGGAAGGGATGGTAAGTAGCATGTGGTTTTTTTCTGTTTTTACATCCCATTTGCTTATTCACACTTCATTAATGTCCATTCATTCTGACCTTGGAGTCCATAGCATGCCATCTTTTTGATATAGGCCTAGATCTATAGAAAAATGATGGGAGATAGAAAGCTGGGGACTCTCAACTATTTTGTTGTATACATGGGAGACCACTGGTCTTCAGAACTACCCTTGCTTATTGATTAATTCTATTTCTGCATCATATGCAGAGATGTGTTATTACAAATTGAGTAATAACAAGCAGTGAAATATCAAGAAAATTTGTTTTTATTCATTAAAAAGAATGGTAATTTAAAGGTCAAGTCCACCCCAGAAAAATGTTGATCTGAATAAATTGAGAAAAATCAAACTAGCATAATGCTGAAAATTTCATCAAAATTGGATGTAAAATAAGAAAGTTATGGCATTTTAAAGTTCTGCTTATTTTTCACAAAACAGTGATATGCACAACTCAGTGTCATGTAAATGAGTCAGTCAGTGATGTCCATCACAGTCAGTGATATCCCTCACTCACTATTTCTTTTGTTTTTTATTGTTTGAATTATACAATATTTCATTTTTTACAGATTTGACATCAAGGACCAAGTTGACTGAACCATATAGTATTAAACAATACTAATTCCACATGTTCAGTGAGGAATTAATCGTTGTTTCACTTGACAATGAGGAGAAAATTAAAATATTTCATATAATAAAATACAAAAGAAATACATGTAGTGACTGGATGACGTCATCAGTCTCCTTATTTACATACCGACCAGGATGTGCCTGTAACTGTTTTGTGAAATTAAGTGAAAATTTAAAATGTCATAACTTTCTAATTTTGCATCAGATTTTGATAAAATTGTCAGTGTTATGCTTGTTGGATTTTCTCTTTTTATTCAAATCAACATTTTGTAGGGGTGGACTTGTCCTTTAAAGGATGCAGTAGACCGCCAAAATAAACGATTAAGCTTCATAATGATGGATTGGCGGCCTCTTAAAATACAGGTATTCCAAACATGAATCATAAATGTTTCTATACTATTCACAATAAATTTGGTATCAAAGGAATAAACAAAAGAACTTCTTGTGTTCCTTTAAATGTTTAATTAGCCATTGATTTGTACCTTCCTCTGTAATCACATTAATGATTTGCCTCTTTTTTTTGCTTTATGAAACAAATACAACTATGCATACCTTTTTTAAAAGATAACTTTAAATGTATGCAACTTTTATTTTGGGTAGCAGAGCAATCATCCTATCCTACAGGTATATGTAGAACAGGACAGTTGTAGATGAAATTATGTGAGAAAAAACTTTAGTTGTGATTATGGGGGCCAGATAATTTCTTTAATTTCATATTTGAATCTTATTTATGGTGACCCAAGAATCTATATACAAATAGCCAGTGGGCAGAAAGTGGCAGCCATTTAAAATTTGGGGTTTTCTGTAAATTTTTCCTTATGTTTTTGCATTTAGCATACCTCCTTATTTTCTTTGTTGGTTTTTTAATGAGGCAATTTCAATGAGAAACGGATTTCTCAAATTATAAGGAGAACTCCCCCCCCCCTCGATCTCTTCTCTTTATTCATATTCATGGGAAATTTTATTTGTGTATTTATTTTGGTCATGTCACCACTTGTTCAAGGGAGTTTATTTACTAACCATATTTCCCCATTTAAGTTATGTCATTCTATGGTACCTCATTAAATATTCATTGACAAAAAATACTGTCGGTGTGGTTGCTCGTGTAACATATGCATGTAGAATTTTCTTTATCAAAGAATTGTGATTTGATTATGCCATAGATATTTTTCTCTCACCATTAATACCAGTTTTGTTCTTTGTGTTTTTGGTTTTATCATACTTTCTTGTTACTGTGCAGTCATATTTCTTGGAAGTTTTCATTCCCCTGAGGTGGTGTTTGAGCAACTCTCAATAATCTACCATATGCCAAGGTATTCATTCAACTTTTCTTACAGCAGATCTCTCATACCCTAATGACACCCCCCCCCCCCCCGATATTTCTTTTATCAGGAATTCTTTCAGAATCATAAACTGCCAGGATTATGTGCCTGTACATGTATTTTGCATGTTTATTAAAAGAAAAGTAACCATAATACCCCCCCGTAAATCACCTAAAAGGTGACCTGGGGTGACTTTGGAAAACATCTTTAAAATGTTTGTCTTTGTTTCGCCCCATCTTACATACATGTAAGTAATTAGCAGGGACTGAGAGTATCTTTGGAAAAGTGGGATGTAAATAATTAAATATATCTAACTTTAAACTAGAGAGTTCATATCCACTCAGCAAAGTGCTGAAGGTGCTGTTATTGTTTTCTTGGCTGTGGACATGGAATGGAAGTTTTTTTTAAGTCTCGCGCGGGGGGGGGTGTTGGAATGAGCCTTATGCTGCTCCTTCCCTGAGAATTTCACTGCTATCTACAATTTGTTATGAATAAATCAGCCTATAGCATTCACAACTATTTCTACATGTAGTTATTTTTCCCCAAAACATTAGTGTGTTGTTAGTGCTTATTATGCAAATTCTATGCTTCATTTATTTTCTCTACAAAATCAATGTATAAAGTCTTGAAATTGAGTATAATTTATTGAAATCTCTCTGTGATGTATTGTCAACACAAAAAACTTTACTCACTTTTATTATTTGCTTTAATGCTTAAAATATGAATAATGTTAATTGGTAATTACACCATGATAGTTGTATGATTTTGACTGGCCGTGAGGGGAACATCAAATATGTGGCCCGCAACAGAATCATATTGGCCCGACTCTTTAGAAGAGGGCAATATGGTTCTTTTAAGGGTGACATATTTGATGTTTCTCGAAAGAAGAGTCATTCAATATTATTATTACCCAAGGCTGTACAATATGTAATTCAAACTATTATTTTGAACAATTTATATGCCTGTTTGCCTATCAATACTTATGATTTCAGGTTATTCAAAAACTTAGTGAAGTAACCCTTGATAAGCATTTGTGATGGAAATTGTAACCTTGAAGTCATGCATCATGCATGGCACGCACATACACTCAACCCGTATAAAAATGCACTTGGGTTGCGTTTGTAAATAGTATGTAAGTATTTAAAATGCAAAAGAAGAATACATTTTAAAGTTTGCATGAAAGTGTCTCCAATACCCTAATAGGGGTGACATGGGTCTAATACAGTTCATGTATATTTATTGTCATTGTCGTTGGATTAGAAACTTGTTCCAGCCAGATTTCTCAAATACTGAGATTAGCAATCAAAATCGGCTCCTACAGCGCAAGTGCACTAAAAATATGGCCAATATTGCCCTCTGTTTTGTACAAGATTCCTATGGGTAAAGCCCAGGGAGGGCAACATGGCAATAATAATAATAATAGTACATTTCTTAAATACGCATAACACCTACAGGTCTCTATGCGCGAGTGACTAAATCAAACATTCTGAAAAAGGTGGGTTTTTAATTGAACTTTGAATTTCTCAAGCTGGGTAATATTTCTTAATGTCGATGGAAGAGAATTCCATTGTGCTGGTGCAGCTTTCTGGAAAGCCCGATCCCCATATGATTTGGTCTTGACAGTAATTTCAGAGAGAAGATTTTGTGAGCCAGAACGGAGATTACGCTTAGGTTTATGAATCTGGACAAGTTCTTGAAGATAAGCAGGGGCAATACCATGAATACATTTGAATGTTAATATGAGAAGTTTATATTTGATCCTTGATCGAATGGGTAGCCAATGAAGGTCAGATAAAATAGGGGAGATGTGTTCAAATTTTCCTTTTCGAGTTATAAGTCTTGCAGCAGAATTTTGGATATGTTGTAATTTATCGAGAAGCGATTCCGGTATTCCGAATAGTAAACTATTATTATTATCTAAGTGACTTAAGATGAAGGCATGTACTAATTTTTCTGTTGTTTTCCTATCAAGATATTTTCTCATTTTCCCAATTTTGTGTAACCCAATTGCAGCAGCCCTACAAATATTGTTAACATGGGACTTCATTCCTAATTCCTGTTTACTTCGTTGGTCTCAGATTGAAAGTAGCCGGCGAAAAAAGACTTTAATTTATCTCCTAAAATGCCTTGTATAGGTAATAATGTGTCATATAAAAACAGGCCTTAAAATTATAATCAAGAAATTTATCATGGAAGGTTTTCACACAATTAAGTGCTATTCAGTATGTACCTATGGTACTCACTCTTTGCATATCATTTTGATATTTCATTTAAGTTGGTTACAGTATCTTTCTTTGTATTTCTGTGTGCTTTGTTGTTGCTGTTGCTTTGTCTAGTTTTTATGATTAAACATTTCCAGCTTACATTAATAATTTTCCATTATTGTTCATTCTCTTAGTCATTGTTTATCCATGCCATATAATTTACAGTTTTATAAATCACTGTTAAATCTATATCTTTCTGTTACAGTAAAACAATCCTTTTTTTTAGAAAACATGGACATTCCATTTTTGTCTCGCCTGCAGAGCAGAGCGAGACTGTAGACACCTCTTTTCCGACGGCGGGTACGGCATTGACAATATTGAAATCTTAACCAAGGTTAAGTTTTTGTACAATCAACGTAAATTGTATTTTGACCTAGTTCATGAAATTTTGACAGGGTGATAGTGTATCACTGAAGGTCCTGCCTGAGTTTCAGGTCACACGACCAACCTCAAAGGTCCCTTATACCTTGGTCACATTTGTTCTACGGCGGCCGTACGGCGAGTCAAAAACAGCCGTTTTAACATTTTTTGTACCAGCTTCATAGGTCATTTGAATAAAAATGAATAAAACAACTGTTTTCGACTCGCCGTACGGCCGCCGTAGAACAAATGTGACCAAGGTATTAGGGTCAACAAACTTTGTCAATGTTAGGGATATTTGTGGAATTTTATGGATCTAGTTCATGAAACTTAGACATAAGAGCAATTAAGTATCCCTAAACATCCTGTGCGAGTTTCAAGTCACATGACCAAGGTCAGAGGTCATTGATGGTCACCAAACTTTGATAATGTTGGGTATTTGTGGAAAGTTCTGTCATCATATTTCAAAAAGTTTATAGAAATAGTTCATGAAACTTGGACATAAGAGTAACCATGTATCCTTGAATGTTCTGTGCGTGCTTCAGGTCACATGACCAAGATCAAAGGTCAATGAACTTTGGCTGTGTTGGGGATATTTGTTGAATTGGCATCAAACTTAGACAGCTAGTTTATGAATCTACAGATGTCATTCATGAAACATAGACCTAAGGGTAATTAAGTATGAATGATTGGTTTGCACACATCTTAGGTCACATGATCGTAGTCAAAGGTCATGTTGGGTCAATGGACATGGTATTTTATTTTCATACACCAGGGGAGTGTTTCATCAACATTTTCATCCGACAAGTTGTCAGATCTGACATCTTTCTCTGACGTTGATTGGCTGAGAGGTACTGTTTCTGTGGTAACTGTCGGATAAAACGTCCGACAAGTCCTTTCATGAAACGCCCCACTGTATGATTATTATCTTTTGTGAATAGTTATTCAATAGCTGTTTTTTTTTAAAGTCAGCACTGCTGCTATATCGAACTGCGTAATGCAGGCGAGACTGCCAGAATCGTTCCACTTGTGTAATCAGTGAATACCAGTCTTAGTTTGATATATCTGCCATTTTCTAACCTTTTAGAAATTAATGTTCTCTTTTTTAAAATTTTTCCATCAATGTAGGTATTTAGCCAGATCATTCAAATTTATTCTACCCTATTTTCCCACCGGTACTATGGAGAGGATAGATACAGAAGGACAAATAGCTACAGCTAAGGTATTGATTTATTGATTGTTTTTATATTGGATCAGTATGTAAGAATGTACCTGTTATCAAAAGTGCAAAGAGAGAATAAGATATATTTCTTTAAAGATGAAAAGAGAAGCTTATTTTACAATTAATTTTGACATTAAAGCAGAGTAGATGTCATGATTCATAGGACTACATGGATAGAAAATATTTGAATATTTTGAAATATAATTGTATGCAATACTACAAACTTATATTTCATTTTTGATATGATTATTTTTGTTACTAGGTTCTGGCAATGCTGCTTTCTGCTATTCCTTCAACGGCTCGGGGACCAGCTCAGATTGTCATGTTTGATATTCATGCTCTGCCTGAGAGATTCTACTTCTCTGATCAGGTTATTCCAAGGTGAATTAGTTTTGTCCCCTCCCCCTCTCCCCTGTTCAACTTTTGAGATTAAATATGAGAAATGGGTTATTGATACAACACTACATGCCTTTTCTGAGTCAGTATCACGCTACTAAATGGTTCATGTTTGTGATTTGTGTATAAATCAATTGACATTGGCTTTGATTTTTAAATCTGTAAACTGGAATTAATTTTTGATTGTAATTTGTCTAACTGGCCATTAGCATGGTTTGAGAAGGGGATTGGGGACATCCTGCACCCACCTTTTAAATATACCATAGAGTTATTCACAGTTTTTCAAACAGTCTTCAAGCTGATCAAAACTTACCATATTGATCATGGTATAGAATACCATAACTGTTAACTTTTCAGATTCCTGTGAATAGTTGAAAAACAAGACGAGTGTAAAAAAACGTCACCACCAGGGTGTTACAGCCTCTTATATGAAAAAATTAAAAATTAGCAGACAATATAATGTTATCACCATTGCCATATTTTGAAATACAGCTTTTCTTAGCTGACTTAATTGTTTTGAGATACTTATTTTGAGAGGCAAGATTTTAACATCCCAGCGATGCAGTGTGTCTGAACCAGTCTAAACTAGCACACATTTATACCATTTTGCAATGTCACCAGAACAGTGATTCTCTTCTGTTGGCCATTGATAATCGAATAGAGAGTTATTATTTTTCATTAAATTCTAGACTGGAATCGGCCATTCCCTTACTAGTGAAGGAAATCTTTAACATGCCAGATGATATCCAGGCAAACCTTAGTGTTGCATTTCCTGATGAAGGTGCATATAAGAGATTTCATCAAATGTTTGAAGATTTTCCAAGTATACTCTGTACTAAGATACGAGATGGTGATCATAGGATCGTCTCTATTAAGGAGGGTAAGTTCTTCTAGTTTGGTTTCTCATGTCAACCTGCTTTTTCTTCTCCTCTCTCCTTCATCTGTTATCTTCTTTTCTTTCTTTCTTTCTTTCTTTTTTCTCCCCCTCCCCTCTTGTTTTATTTATTTCCAGTTTAATTCTTTCATCTATTTTTACTTAAAGGATCCTTTCTACTTTGATCGGTGTTCTGTAATTTTGTTGGTCATCATTTTGGTTTTTCCCTGTTACTTTTCTACCTCCCTCTAGTTCTTTTTATTTATTATTATTATTATTTTTTTTTTTGGGGGGTACATTTCCAATTTTTACACTTCTCTTTTCACCTTTATTTTCCCCATTTAAATTTCCTGCTGAATTAAGTCACATTTGAATGATTACTATTATAGTTTCTTTCCATCAACATTTTCTGATTACCATTTATTATTTGTTTATTCATATGATATTTTGTGATGGATTTTAATGTTATACTTATCATAATATAATGTTTGTATATTTGTAAAATCTATACTGTGTGCAAATGTTACTGGCCGCAAGATACAATTTGTAATAAACCCTGAAGAATATATGTATATGTATTTTTTTATATTGCTTTTTGAACCACTCTTCCTTTATTTTATTAATTTCCCCTTATTGCATTTTATTATTGTTCTTCTTCCTAATTTATGTATATTATTTATGCAGTACTTCAAATTGTTTTCAAAATCTTCCTTTATTTTGGAATAAGGTGAAACATTTGGACGTCATGTGATCATCATAGATGACTTGATACAGACAGGTGGTACACTCATAAATTGTGCAAAGGTAAGACAACTCAAAGTTCATCAAAATAGAAACAATATTGATATTTTCTTTATAAGTTTAGACTGACAGTTATGTCAGAAATTTTTCTTTTGGATTTAAAGATGTCAATTATTTAAATAGAAAGCTTTCTTTTATGTTTTTGACTAACAAATGAAATTATAATATAGCATTCAAAAGGTAGGAATAAAATATTTTTTATTCACCAAAGCACCTGTATAAATAAATGGGAAGCACACTTCCCATTAGTCTTTCCCTGAACTGATGCACATAAGACATGTTTAACCTGCAAAGAAGAAACCATAATATATGAATTCAGCATTGAATTGAATTTATTTTGTTAAAAACAAGTAAAAACAAGAAAATGATAAATGTGAAATTAACAAAATAAAAATGGAAGGAAAGCCCTCCTCAGCAGCATCAATAACGGTGCTGCTGGTCTACTGAGGGGTCCTCGGTAGACCAGATTGGGACTAGTGTGTCATTCCTCACTTTCAAAATGTCTCCCATAAACGAGACTATCATATTATGCACTATATACATTGTACATTAAGACAAAGGGCGACCTGCAAACTTTGATGTACAATTGAATCATGATCAACTGTAGAGATCACTTTTGCTTGATGTGGCAAAACGTGTGTATCGAATGGCAACCATCGAAAATGAAGAAATACTACAGGCCAATCCCACTTCCATAGGTTAATTTCATTGATATGAGGTATAAACTTGAATGTCAATGTTGAAAGTAAGCTCGAATAAAAAGTACCAAACAACTAGATGTAATGTATTAGCATGAGTTGTGCTGCTTTCAATTATAGTTTTAAAAAAAATGCACAAAACTACAAGTTTCCATTTGGTAAAATTCTGTTATTGAGAGTATATTGAGTATATTGAGAGTTACCTCCAAGGTGCTACATAAGCACTTGCACGGGGCAAGTAAAAGTTAGATTCGGGCTGTTTTGAAGTAAAGACCAAAACTACTTGCCTGAAATGAGAAAGCAGATTCTCACAGTAGAATGACCCAAATTAGGGTCAATGTGATATGATATTGACCCTAATTTTTGTCATGGCAGGCAAGATAAAATCACTTTGGAAAATATAATGCAATATCAAGGTACATCAGTTCATATCAAAAGAAAGTAAAAGGTCAATGGTTTAAATAACCAAAAAACTTTCCTTTGAAGAGGTAAAACTTTTCTTTCAAGGATTTTTTTCGGGCAAGCATATTCCAACTATTTAAAAATTTAAAATTTAAATTTAAATTTAAAAAAAAGTGCTTCTAAAAAGTTATGTAGCACCCTGCCTCTTCGATTCAGATATGTCAAATTACAGAATATCATAGTATTCTCCTAATGATGATATTGAATGAGGGTGGCCTTTTATAGACCAACACATGCCCACAATAGAATACATGTTGTACCATCAAACCTCTACACTCTTTCCTAGCCATAGAAACCTTCAGAAGTTATTACGATAATGATTAGTTACTTTTAAGGACTATTTTTTTAAACTACATGTATTGCTCACTGAGACTTATCAATTTTCACATGAAAGAATTTGCTTCTTTACCAACTTCAGAGCATTGATAACACTTGCTGTTTCCTTGTTTTTTTTCATGTAGGTTTTACAGAAGCACGGAGCACTCTCTGTGAATGCATTTGTGACTCATGCTGTCTTTCCTCAGCATTCTTGGAGAAGGTTTTTGGAAGATGATGTTAAATTGGATACTTTCTGGATCACAGACTCTATCCCGCATGCCAAGCATATTGCTCAGCATCCTCCTTTTAAGCTCCTCTCCTTGTGTGATGCCATCTCTGAGACTTTGCTCAGCTATGACCTCAAAGAGTGAAGACTGCTAGATATACAGTAAACCCCTTTTTAGGCTGGTATTTCTTAATCCAAGATTTTTCCTAGTTCAAAACTCTGATACTCCCATATATATATATATATTCTTTCATATATGTATATATATATATATATATATATATATATATATATATATATATATATATATATATATATATCCTTTTTTTTCATTTTGAATTTAAATCTCACTAAATTGACAGACACTAACTACTATGCACTGAGCCTTGGCTGCGGAAAACTGTTGCTTTTTCAAACTTGTATATTTGTAGCTATGTACTTAATTCTAAAGCTAGATATGGCTCCTCTGCCTCTGAAAGTATACTGCATAGTATATTCACACTGTTTGTCTCATGAATTCTTATTTTTTTCTCCATATCTCTTTTCCTTATCTTGTACTCTCACTCATCCTATGCAGCATTAGCTTAGGATATTGTTCCTTCTGAAGTTTGTATGCATGTATGGCATACTAAACACACCTTGGGCCCGTAACGCAGAACTTAGCAATAATCGTAGAACATTTTTCTACAATCGATTCCATGGACTAAACTGTACAATCAATCGTGAAAATCAAGTTTACGATCGATTGCTAACCTTTGTGTTACAGAACCCAGGACGGAACTTATTGAAATTAAGAGGCAGCACAGAAACTTGTTTTGGACAGGTGCATGATAACTGAGATGATACATGCACTAATCACCTGACCAATTTGATGATAAGTCTTTTTTGTTTCTGACTGGCCTTCGTCATGTTGCTTATCTCCTGCTTAACCCCAGAATATTTTTCTTCCTTTTTAATGTTGGCTTGCACTGAAACTATGGGGTTAACCCTGCTTTTATTGAGCTTTGCATGGAATGGGAGTATCAATGGGCCAGTGTCATTAGAGCTCTCTTGAATATTGAACATTAGGAGCCATGAGATTCATTCTTGCAAATAATCGGATGATATTCTATAAAGGTAGATGTCAATAAAAAGAATTGATATATCGACGTCTACCATTGAATTATGCATCATTGGAAAAGATTGTCATTGAATTCAATGAAAGGTCAAAAGGTGCCAGATCTGACCTAGATGTTTTATGTACGTTTTCAAATGCATGCCATGTGCATATATCAATCATTAATTTATTCAGTGCAATATTTCATCTTTTTTGGATTAATCTATTTTCCTGTTTTGTTTACTCGTTCAGTTTAACATTAGAGAGATTGACACTTGAGATTTGGCAATGATGAACATAGTAATTAATACTTATTATCCAATAGATATCACTTATACTTCTGCATCAGAAATATATGTGGTCGGTTGCATACTTTTCTTCAGTGCATTATTGTGTTCTATTTCATATAATGGTCCTTGCAGTATCCATGTCTCTTTTGTTATGGGAATATGATATTACACTGGCAGTCTACATTAGCTGATGAAATAAATATGAAACTGTCTTTGGGTGTGATTTGTCAAAAAGTAATAATGTGATAAAATTAATTCTTTCCACCAAGAAGAAAGTTTATGAAGATTCTATTTTGGATCGCTTCAGTCTTTGAGATGATATACAGTGTATGCATTGAAAAGTCATAAAGAATTCTAACAGACATTACATTTATAATACCAAAGCAATTACTGTAGTGTAGGCTTCTGGGTTGGTGTAATTAGTAAAGTAAAGTAAATTTTCTTTTTATCTAGACAAAAAATTCAGATGTCAACACTTTCATTTCTTATGGAACATTTTTGGTGTCATATATATATAAAAAGAAAAGTTCAGACAATTTCAGTGAAATTCCTGTGGCATCTGCATTAGAAGATAATGGTGGAAATTTTATTGCAAGTACTTATACATATTTTTTAAATATTATCGTACTTGTCCTGTATGGTTTTATTTATCTTTGATGCAAATAACATATGGAACTTTTGATCTCAAAATCTTGTTCAACATGTTTATAACTTAGTCAAATCCTTAACCTTCAATTCATTTACACATATTCTGTATGTGTGAAGATATTTTCTTTGTATTAATCCTTTTGAGCTCTGTATGTGTGGATATCAGATAACAATATATACATGATATTTAAGCATAATCATGAAGCATGTACTATATATGCAAATTATAATGGAAGCCCAGTAGTCATGTTTACATTTATTATAAGTAATAGGTTATAATTACTTGATTTGTTATTCTTAATCAGGCACATTAGATTTGCATTATTGCAATCATCTTCATGTATTTTGACTATAGTTGCAGATATTCCATTTCTCTCTTATTGAAATGTTTTTATTGTATATACAATTATCATAGAATGCTTACTGTTGTGCAAAGTAGGTATTTTGTAATTGTTTGATATCAACGATGAACTTATTGTACTCTTCTCAGGATATATGATAAAAAACACTTTATAGAATTTATATTTTCCTTTGTTGTGTTTATTTTCAGAACCTGATAAGCTGGTTTATTTTCATTGATTACAATTGTAGATTAAGGTCATATCTGGTATATCCTTATCCCTTTCTACCTTTTGAAAAAGAAATATTGTGTGCAATGCATAGTCATACATCTTGTACATTTCATTCATTCAATATTTATATACAAACTACTTATAGAATTACTTAGATGATTTGTCAAGTTTTATGATAAAAGCATAGTCTTCTTGCATAATCAAGTAAAACATATTTGTATTAGCTTCAACTGCTTTTGGATTAATGGGAGAGAAACAATCTTATCAGACTTTACTATTCCTCCCTAAACAGTTACTTTTTAAGTATTTGAATTAAAATGATGTGCAATATATGAACATGTCTAAATTGCAGAGGAATTTTAAATGAGCATTCATTTACTGACTTGCCAGTTATGTCAAAGGATCAATGCATTCGTAAATATTGTTTTAATACATTTCTCTTTTTTTATAAGATATTCTTGAATATATCAAATGCTCATGCCATGTAGTCATGATTAACGTTTTCAAGTACTAGATTAAAGGCTGCTTTGTTTGTTAGTAGATGAGTGGATTATTGTGTAATATTAATCATCTTTTGTGATAATAATCATGGCAAAAATAAATGATTTGGTTGCAAATCATAATAAAATCATGATTTTCACCTGTCTCAACATCTGTAAGTACAATTTACATACTGTTATTTGGAATGTTTGACAAAGAGTTTACAGTATGACTAAAAATCACACTTAAATTTCGAGATCATGCTCATGCATACTTCTGTGAAGTCAGTGGCGTACAGATAGGGGGACCTAGGGGTGTTTACCCCCCCCCCCCTCCTCCCTCAGCTATTTTCACAACCAAGGAAAAGAAGAGAAAAGGAAAGAAATGAAAAGAGTCAAATAGAGAACAGTCAATAATAGTAATTCATAATAATTTGATATAGCATGCCCTTCAAGCTTGCCCCCGGAGCTTGCCTCATTGTGAAGGTGTGATCTATTTCTTGTTAAATGTCCCCCTTTTCAGAGCGGAATATCAAAATTTCTCAGATCACGCTCGCATAATTTATCTAGGAAGATACTTATCCTTTCTCATGATTACTTAGTGAAATATAGATAGTTATTTTTCTGCCCCTCCCTATTGTATGAAAACATCAAAATAAGTTTAATTTCATGCAACAGAAAAGGGAAGGTGGGAACTTGACACCATGATCCCACCTATACAGTGCGTCACAGAAAAAAAAACGATGCCGAGAATAAGCTATGATTTATCATAACTTAATCACAAATACATGTACGATAGACAAATGACCTACCAATATAAAGCTTAGAATCCCCTCTTTCATCTGATAGTACTTAGATTATTCCCCTTTCATGCATGAGTGAGCAGAAACAATTTGAAGAAAGGATGCCAAAAACTCATTTGGCGGGGGTATCTGAATTTCAAAAAGAAAATCACATGCCTAAAAAGGTCAATCTGCTCTTTTATTTGATACCTTAATCCAAAGAATGGTCAAGAAGTAAAAAAAGTTATGTTCCCTCGAATCAGCGCTTGTATTTCCATAATTTCATTACATAAATGTGTTTTCACCGGTTTCCCACAGAAGCTATCGCATGGTTAACAGATATTGAACTTTTTAAACATGTGGTTTTCTTTTTGAAACCCAGATACAGCCCGCCAAATGACTTTTTGGTACCCCCTCTTCAAATTGTTTTCGCTCACTCATACGTGAATGAGAAATAATTTAAGTAATTCCAGATGAAAAAGGAGATTCTAAGCTTTACAATGGTAGGTCATTTGTCTATATTGTATTTGTGATTAAGTTATGGTAAGTCATCGATAAATCTCGGGTTGCGTTTTTTGTGGGACGCACTGTATAAATATGAAGGCGTACGTACAACTGTTTTCACAATGCTTGATTAAAAATTTAATAACTTTGTAATCAGATTTTGTCAATTATTCTGACACTGCGTTTTGCGCAGTAACATTTTATAGTTTACTGCATGACATAGATTTAATTATTTTTAGCCATAGGAGCGTTTGATGAAAGGACTTGTCTGACGTTTTACCCGACAAGGCATGATTTATCTGACAATTACCATAATAACGATGCTTCTCAGCCAAACAAAATGAACAAAAGTTATAAGATCTGACAACTTTTCGGACAAAAATGTTGATGGAACGCTTCTCCGGAGTTCAATAATTATGATCGGTGTCAAGTGTTTACAGCATTAGTAATGATCAAACAGCATTTTAAAAGAAATATATTATAACCTCCGAGGGCGACATCACCCTGGGAAGTGGGGGCGCGTACTAGGGATGTGTGTGTAGGAAGAATGGGTAGCACCCGCTGGAATTCTGATAGATGTGAAAAAAATATAAACGAACAACAAAAATGATCTTAAGTTTTAATTGAAACCCGTACATTTTTGTGCTTGTCAAATTTCTCAAGAACAAAATGACTTTCATTTTTAGTGCACCTTTTTTAGCTTGTCAAACCGACATCAGCACCCCCAGTAAAAAAAAAATCGTTCCCCGGACCCTGTGCTAGAGGGGGTGTTTTGGCCAATGGGAAACAGGTTAGAAAAAAAGTATCTTCCATTCAATCTCCTAAGCTAGGGCCGGGAAGAGTATCTTCAATTTAATCTCCTAAGCTTGGCGCACCTCATTACCGTATACGTTTACCTATAATGATTATTCAAATTTTTGCGGAAATCATTTTTCACGACTCAAGCGGAAAGATTTGTTGACAGTCATCGCCACTCGCTCAGAGCAGTTGCATACAGATGGGGGGGGGGGGGCACGTGCTTCCCCCAAATTTTCATGACCAAGGAAAAAAAGAGAAAAGAAATTAGAGAAGGGAGAAGTATATTTAATTTCTGAATATTATGTAAAAATCTATCTCAAAGTTGAGTTTTGGTAATAAAAGTGTTGAAATTTTTGCTCGCTCTCTTTGGTCTCTTGCAACTGTTTAAATTTTTTCCTGTTATGATACACCACATACTATGGAAGCTTAAAAGTGCCACCGAGATGTTGAGATAATTATCTCGGGAAGTCGACATCTTGATAGCAAAATATAAGATGACGAGATCCTGGATCTCATCATGTTGACATCTTTTAGAAGAGATGATGAGATGACGAGATCCTGGATCTCATCATGTCAACATCTTTTAGAAGAGATGTTGAGATGACGAGATCCTGGATCTCATCATGTCGACATCTTTTAGAAGAGATGATGAGATGACAAGATCCTGGATCTCATCATGTCAACATCTTTTAGAAGAGATGATGAGATGACAAGATCCCGGATCTCATCATGTCAACATCTTTTAGAAGAGATGTTGAGATGACAAGATCCCGGATCTCATCATGTTGACATCTTGTAGAAGAGATGATGAGATGATGAGATGATCTTGTCATCTCAACATCTCTTCTTAAGATGTTGACATGATGAGATCCAGGATCTTGTCATCTCATCATCTCTTCTACAAGATGTCAACATGATGAGATCCAGGATCTTGTCATCTCATCATCTCTTCTACAAGATGTCAACATGATGAGATCCGGGATCTTGTCATCTCATCATCTCTTCCAAAAGATGTCAACATGATGAGATCCAGGATCTTGTCATCTCATCATCTCTTCTAAAAGATGTCAACATAATGAGATCCAGGATCTTGTCATCTCATCATCTCTTCTAAAAGATGTCGACATGATGAGATCCAGGATCTCGTCATCTTATCTTTTGCTATCAAGATGTCGGCTTCCCGAGATAATTATCTCAACATCTCGGTGGCACTTTTAAGCTTCCATAACATCACCCCTCAAAATTTTTGCTCATTACGCCACTCGCTCAGAGAGGCCTGTGGAAAGACTTTATGATATTAGATAGAAATAAATCATACTGTAAGATATTTTCAAAGTTCAAGTTTTATTAATACGCAATTGTGTTATATTGAGATTCTTTTATCCGGGAAATGGAGAGGCCTACTGTTCATCCACTTTGGAAGGCCGGTACATCCATTTGCAGAATACAGCTCCAACAGCGCCCCCTGTCCAGCAGACTGCGACGTCAAGGAAAATTTGTTTGAAGAGAATATTAGAGACGCATTCATTCGTTTTGCTGTCAAATTGGTCTAGTCAAACGAAACAAAAGTAGTGCGTATTTACTTGCTTTTACCAAAAAAATATATAATTAACAAACAGGAAGACAGGGTTGCTAAAGCTTGCTTTCCTCCCGGGTGAACATATCCTAACCAAATCACACACTGCAAAAACAGAGTGTTGATCGCATCAGTCTGGACCAAAATGTATGGATTACCGTGAGGAGTCGAAGGACCGGGCTGAGGACCATCGATATCTGGCCGAAGGAGCGAATCATACCAACTAAAATCGTCTAGAGGATATCATGCTTCATAGTTGTCTTGTAATTAAACAAGGATTTAAATTATCAGAGATGAGGTGTCACTTGACAAGATTTCTTATAGGGGTTGCTTGTAGTGCGGGAGTTTTTGTACTATTCTTCCGGATTCAATCTGCCTCCATTGATGGGGTCACTTATCGGCACATCAATGGACTAGATCAGCAGGATATCATCGTTGCAGATTCACAAAGGTTTGATATTTTTTTTTTTTTGGGGGGGGGTATTCTTCTACTTGTGCCTTGCTATTTCAAGCACATCATTTAGAATCAAAAGTCGATTTAGATATCAATGATCATCACGACATGAACGACATGGCGACATCTCCATCAGCATCTGAATCACACCACTAATACCAATACAATCACTACCTTCTTTACCATTTCTTCTTCTTCCTTATCATCATTATCACCATCAACGATGATAGTTCGATTGCTAATCTTTATTTAATCAGTAGAAGAGAACCATAAAACAAACAGGATAGGATTTCATTTAGAATCTCCTTCAACATGATTGTCGAAGAAAATTTCACTGTAATCAATTCTGTTTCGATTCATATCAGGATGAAGACAGCCTTCATCAGACCTGCCGAACCCTGTGGCTTGGCTTGTTCCGAGGTTATTTCAATTCACACTCGCTATTCCTGTTTATTAGCCATCAATTAATTAAATGCATATATCGGCCCACTTCCATAAAAAACATCCATGCGTGTAATAAGAGAATATGTCGTGTTGGGGAATGGGATCGGTAATTAGGGACTCGTAATGAAGAAACTTTGGAGAAAGTTGTACAGTTCAAATCACAAAGTATTTAATTATCAATATTCAGCTACAGACAGTTCGAAGTACATGAAGATTCGGATATGACGGGAGACGATGAATATAATAGTTTCGAAGTATAAGATTAAGATTCGGAGTGAAGTTATTATAATATTCGATGGACGTCTAAGTCTTGAAGTCAGTCAGTCTATCTGGATGAGTGTGGGTCTAGTCTTCTATCGTTGGTGTTCTCTCCCTCCTTAATAATCAAGAAGTCTTATTTATATCATTTGTTTTGGGGTGTAACTATTAAAGGTGGGAGTGATCTAAACTTGTTCTGATTGGTCTACAGCTCACTGTCTATCAAACTTTCTCTGGTATCAAGGGTGTGGTGATGCTCTGTGCAAGTGACTGGGGCTGGAGTGTGAGTCATACTTCTTCCATGAAGTTAGCTGACGTCACTGAGGGTTGGTCTCTTAATGGTCAAGGCTTAGCAGTTAAATGGTATTGGGGGTTTTGGGATTCTTAGATGACATTGGGGGAGTTTGTAAACAAGTGAGGGTGAATGACTGAAAGGATAACAGGAAGTTATATTCATACTACATAACATCCCCTTTCTTTGGAAAATGAGGCTCCTCTCCTCATTTAGGAAAAAAAATGTATACAAAATAGATTACAAAGGTTATTTTTAAAAGTGAGTGAAACCAAAATAGTGTATCTCAATCGTCCACTGTACTTTCACTCTCTCTCTCACACACATACTATTTATTCTAAGAGGATTAAACTTATTCTACTTAACTAATTCCAACTTAAAGTAAAGATATAACTAACACATCGAACACATTCACAAAAAATATTGAAATAAAGTAAATTAATCAACTGATCAACCAATAATGATACTATAGACATCAACTCATGTGCAGACTTATGCACTTTGTAACAATCAGCAAATATTATTAAATCAATATTCATTAATTACGTAGTACAAACTCCTTCAAATCAAATGAAGAATACAGATCAATTTCACTCTAACTATAATACTACATTCGTTCAAGCAAAAACAGTAATAACAAGAAAAAAATTGTATGCTATATAAATCTTAGCATCTGAGGAACATGATAATTATTGGAAAGTTAACAGGTGCGCTCTAGAAATGATAGCTCTCTATGTTAGGAAGGCCCATTATGTACTTCATTCAAATGAAGCAATCAACATAGAATTCAATTATTACTATCACTCCTATCCTGTTGGAGAATATCTTTCCTTATTCATGTTATAAAAGAACAAAATAAACAAGTACTTTCAAACTTGATAGATATCATCATATGACAAGTATAAATTCAAACTTATCTTGGTAATCAACCTTGCGATGATAAATATTTGTTCAATGAAATATATACTGTTCTAAACTTAAGTAAACACTTCGTCAACAATAGTATTCAATCACATACAACATTAAACATTAAGCAATTACTATTTACATCAAATACAATTGTCTGAAAAATCTCTGTGGAGTACCTGTCACAGGAATAATTCTTTCAGTAAGTATCTGTTTGATCAATGTCTCAGTGTCTTTATACATTCCAATGTTCCACCAAAACCTAATTTCTGTGGGTTTATCGTCACATACTTTATCATATGACGTCAGGATCTGTAACTGTCCGTCCTTGAATCGTCCTCTGTGTATTTTCATGTGTCCATTATTGGGGGAAGTCATAAGGAGGTCAAGTTGCCTATCTAGGTCTGGTTTTGTTAGAGGGGTGGGTGAAGCTAATCCATTATTTTCTGTCATGGCATGCAAATAGTCTGATGTATCAACCGAGTTAGTCATCTGGGAACATTCTACTGGTGTAACATGGAATTCGGGCAATTTTTCATCATTTTCATCGATGAAGTTTAATGTGTTTATGCACCCTTGTTCCTTGTCAGTAGTATTTCTTCCTAATGCCTCTCTCAGTTTCTGAATATGTGTGATATTTTTCTTATTATTGGAAGCTCTCATGAAGCAGGGTTTGAGTCTGTTGTAATTGAAGATGTCCCGGAGGATTTCTCCTTTCATTGTGGCAAGAATATAATGGGTTCTATCAATTACGTCATGAACTACTAAAGGTCCTACCCATTCTGCTGCAATTTTCTTTGAATTTGCAGTCAAAGAAGATGATGTCGGTTTGTAAAGATAAACAAGCTGACCAGTGGAGTAGATTGGGGTCTTATCCAATTTATTTGAGATCTTTGTGTTTTGTTTCTCTTGCCGTTTTCTCTGTAATGACAGCATTGTGTTGGACAATTGATCAAATTTCTTTTTGAGATGCTCTGCATACTCATCATAAGAAGATGAGAGACCAGACATTGGGTTGAAAGATAGATTGGAAAGATTAGGAGGTTCTCGGCAAAACACTAGCTCGTATGGGCTGTGGTTTCCAAGATGAGGGGAAGAAAATGAGTTGTATGCATAACATGTTGTAGAAATGAATCTCACCCAATCGGTGCCAAATTGATTGAGGTTAACTTTCAGAAAGTTCGAAAGGGTCTGAATGTGTCTCTCTGCGTGTAGACTCCCATGATTTTCTACACTTATCACCTTGCGGTCAATGTTCAGAGTTGTACATAATGCAGTAAGTAGCTTACCTGTGAGGGAAGCCGCTGCATCAGTCACAAGACATGATGGTGGTCCAAAAATACAAATGACTTTTTGGATGAGTGCCTCGCAAATTGTCTCAGCATCAAGCGACTTTAGAGGCGCGCAAATTACAAACCTTGTAATTTCATCGCAGATAACCATCAAATGTCTAAATCCAGTACATGAGGTCGGCATTGTCTTAAAGTCGAGACTAATGCGGCCAAATGGTCTGTAAGAGTCCGGTACCCTAGTATGAAATGGTCTAGTCTTATCAGGCTTGCCACGGAATTGTTGGCAACGTAAGCAAGCTTTAACGTAATTGTTAATTCGTTCAAACATATTTGGCATGAAGAAGTTGCGTCTTATTGTCAAATATGTACGCTGGGTCCCTTGGTGATTACTAAGCAGGTTGTCATGGTATTGGGATATGATAGTGTCAGTCAGAGTCTCAGGTATAGCAAGTTGCAGTCTGAAGTCATCATCTTTCGTAAAGAAAAGTCTGAATAGTACACCATCACAAAGGATGTACTCTTCTGCCTTTAATTTGACTGTCTTTGCCGCCTTCTTATCACTTGGTAATATGTCATGGGCAAGATAGTCATAGACAGGTTTAAAGAATGGTGAGGTTTCTTGTTCTGTTTTCAGTTTTCTCAAATCAACAGGTAGATTGTAGTCTCTAATTATCTTTCTCTTTATCAACTCAGTGATCTTGTCTAGTTCTTGCTGCTTTGGAATGTGTTTAGCCTTAATGTTGTTTACCTCTGAGGTCAGCGGTCTCGAGGGGGTATACAGTTCACTGGGTACTTCACGATAATGGTCATTAACTGTGTCGTTACATCTGTCAACAAGTCTGGGCTCTGTGTTTGGGACAGGTGGGGTGTGTCTGGGATGAGGAAAAGTTTGGTCATGATTCTGTGAATGGGAAGGCTGGTAATCATGTTGTGGGCGTTCAGGAGGTGTGTCCTGTCTTGGGGGTCCGTGAGTGGTAGATGGTCTGGGATGTAGAGATGGGGTTTTGTTTTGGTTTGGTTTGTCGGCTCGCTTTTGTGTAGGGAGATTGGCACTTGGAGGGGTTTGTTCACACTTGTCAGGTTTCTTGGGATGGATTTCAGGAATGGGGATACCCATTTTCTTTGCATAGGCTCGAGTAACCACACGATCGGTTTGTTGGGTTGGGTTTAAGGTGTTCATGTCAATCAAATCGGTCTCATCAAACAAACAATAAGCAATTGGGATTACTCTATCTATTTCTGACTCACCAGTGGTTGGTGCTCTAGAAAGAAAGTCTGCCAATACTAAATCAGTACCTTTCTTATATCCTATCTTGAATGAGTATTGGGATAATTTCAGGATCAATTTCTCTAATCTGTTTGTACATGGGGCTTCCTTAGATTTGAGAATTTGAACTATCGAACTGTGGTCAACGAATGCATCAAATTCACATCCCTTGAGCAAATGCTTAAAGGCTGTGACGTTGATCAACAATCCAAACAATTCCAATTCTGTCACACTATAACGTTTACATGCGTCTGGGAGTACTTTGGAATAATATCCAATTATTTGTTCTTTTCCGTTGATAAACTGGGTTAGGTATGAACCTGTTGCAGTACGAGATGTATCACTATAAATCGAAAATCGTCCGGTTGATTGGGGCATGTGTAAGATGGGTGGATTAGTCATTAGTTGTTTAATCTTATTAAAGGCATTCTCATGTTCATCGGTCCAATGGAATTTATTCTTCTTTCTAGTTAGTTGATGAAGGGGCTTTAGGATAGTCTGTGTATTGGGGAAAAATCCTGCTACATAATTAACTGCTCCAACAAATCGTCTGACTTGTCTTGGAGTTTTGGGCCTAGCTAGATTTGCAATCGCTTTGCATCTATCTGTCATTGGTTTGAAACATGCTTCTCCCTGAGGAGTAATCATGATTCTGTGTCCCATGTATTCTACGTCATTCCTAAAAAGTTTACACTTCTTGGGGCTTACTTTAAGTCCATTACTTGATAGGGCTTCTAATACACTGGTCAAATGGGTCTTGTGGGATTCTTTGTCAGGGCTGAAGAGGATGATGTCGTCATGATGGGCAATACAAAAGTTTCTAGAATTGGGTATGGTGGCCAATATTTCATCAATTCTTGCCTGGAAAATGGCAGGGGATACATTTAGTCCTTGGGCTAGTCGTTTGTAGTAGTAATGCTTTCCTCCATGATAGGAAGCAATGCCTGTGTACTTTTGAGCGGATTTTGAGAGGGGGATGCAATGAAATGCAGATTTCAAATCTATTACACTTAGTACTTTTGTGTTAGCATTGCCGATTCTTTTGAGAGTTTCCGAAAATAGTGGGAAAGGGTGATTCCTTCTTTTGATACGTGAATTCAGGAATCTAAAGTCTGTAACAACTCTCTTTTCGGATGTGTTCTTCTTCGATAGGAGAAGAACTGGAGAGGTGTATGGTTGATGGCCTATTTCTAATATTCCTAGTTTGACAAGTTTGCTCAATTCCTTTTCGATGGTAGTCTTGCCATCTTCAGTAGCGAAGTATGGTCTTATGAAGAAGGGGTCATCATTATTCAGTTCAATGTCAACTTCAAAGTCAGGACAGCTAGAAATTTCACCATACAAGGAGAAAGCATCTCTGTTTTCCTTTAGTATGTTTCTTATTTCTTGTTGTTCGGGAGGAGTGAGAACGCTACTATTAAGGTCAATTTGTTTACGGATAATTTCATCTTCTGTCATGTTAGCAATGGGGTCATTAGGGTCAAGATGAGGGTATTTCCTAAGATTATTCTGTTTGACTGAGTCATCATGATCATGTTGTTGTCCAATGTACAGATTGTTTACTGAATTCATTGTCATGTTCAAGCAGTCCGTTGGGAGGTCTTGGGTGGCATTAATTAGTCTTGCAGTATCTAGGAAAGCTATAGGTCTGCCTTTAGAGAAGGTTACAGGTCTGTCAGTCAAGTTAGTTACGAGGACTTGAGCTCGTCCTCTATGCAGGGAAACGATGCTTGTCGTGGGGCAATAGCGGGATAGATATTTATTAGACTTTAACACAATGTCAGAGTTTCGGATGTGGGGTGGGGTCTTGCCTTGCAAAGTCAGGAATGTTGACTCACCTGGGGAAACTATCACTGTATTCGGTGGGGCAAAGGAAATGTGTTTTGACTTGATCCTAAACCTGTTATTTCTGAAGTGGAGTGTTCCATCTAAATCAGAAAGCGTGTTAGTGCCTAATATTAGGTCTACGCCTACAAGATTGGTGGCGATTAGTGCTGTGATTTCAAATTTGTGTCCCTGAATTTCTAGTCGAAATTTTACCGCCTTGTCTGATGTCAGAAATTGTCCATTGCCTAACTTGAATCTAACTGGGGATACTTTGGTTGGTGTCAATTTAGAGAGATAGGGAGAGGATTTCAATAGTCGTCCGGATATAATGGATTTGGATGCACCACTGTCAAAAAGAATTAATGCAGTTGTCCTATCAGGTAGTCGTCCCTTAGTAAAGTTGCGTTCCGTTAATTGTAACTCAACTTCGTCAATCCCTAAATGAGTAGAAGTCATGTCATTGTCAGGCCTATTCTTAGTCGGGGAGAAAGAACAATGAGCGCTATTGGCTCTCTCCCGTCTTAAAAATCCTGTGGGCGTGGTTGATTTTGGGGTTGTTGGTAGCGGGGCTGGTGATATTGGGGCTGCTGTTGGTGTGGTGGGTAGTATTGGTTGTTGGCATAGCTACCGTATGCAGGGGCATAGTAGTCATTATAGTCAGGGAAGGGGGGTGGTGGGGTCGTCATGTCCCTAAGTCTTTTTCGACATTCTCGCCAAATATGGCCAGGAATGCCACAGAAGTTGCATGTAAGTCTGCGTGTTGGCGGTCGGTTTGTCCGTCCGTCCGATCGATAGGGGCTCCTACCGCGTCTGTTTTGCATGTCATTGCGCCTGTCGTCTCGTCTATCGTGACTGGTGTCACGTCGTCTTTCGCTGCTTACGCTGCGACTAGCACTACGACTAGCACTGCGTTGTCGTGGGGTTGGGGGTCGTTGGGTGGGGGATTTTGGCCTTTTGTCATTGTCTCTGTCTGTCTTGAGGTTTAAGTAATGTATTTGCTCCTTCAATTGATCTATTTCCTCTTGAGCAGAGAAAGATAACTCCTTGGTCGGCTTAGTCTGTCTATGGTTGAGGTCTAGAAAAAGTTGGGCTTTCGCCGCTATTTCTTCTGAGGTCAGGTCAGGGGCGGTCATAAGTATGGTCGCGCGGCAGTCCGACGGCAAAGAATCCAACAACTTATGCCTAATCTGGGTTTCCCCATAGTCTATGTAGGCTGCTGTTGTTCTCAACCTTTGCAAGTACGCGTCTGCGCTCTCGTTATTTGTCATAGTCATATTTTTAAAGTCTGTCACATGGCTATATGACGATTTAGCGGGACTAAACCGTCTTATGAACCCATCCTTCAGGTCGCTATATGTATTGAATTGAAGTCCGTCAATCCAAAGTCGCGCCTGCCCTTGTAAAGTCCGTCTAAACGTTCGCAGTATTGTCTGGAATTGGTCGGGGTCAGCTTTGTCAATGTCATGCGCATCTAGATAGTCGTCGAAAGTCAAGAAGTGCGCAGTCGAGTTGTCCCTATCAAGTTTATCACCCGAGAAACGGGATGGTAGAAAGTCAGTCTGTCGCAGGGTTTGTCGGGAGTTGTTGGTTGAAGTCATGATTATATAGGGTAATTAATTAAAGTGATAAAAATCAAATTCGGTTATCAGAATTGAACCGTAAAATATAAAATATTGATAAACTTCTAATTAACAGTAATCCTGACAGTTAAATTACTATTTAATCACGATTCGGCAAAACGAACAGAAAACGTTTGAAAATTACTTGTTGCTGGGCAAATAAACAATCTGAAAACTCAATCTCTCACTCACTCTCTTTCACCAGTGGAACAATAAGAGAAATGGTTTCACTTACCGAAATATGTCTTCCAAAATTAATTAAACAATGCACAATTCAGCGAAAGGGTCAGAGTCATTTATTTAGTTAATTAAGGGTTAAGTTGATAGTCACTCGATGCGATGGCAATCGTCGGTGTAGGTGTCTTCGTTTTAGGCTTGAAATCGTCGTTGTCTTTGTAGTATGCTCTTTCCTTCCGTCTGTATCCTCCGTCTGAGTCTTCCGTCTGCTCTATCCGTCTGTTCTGTCCGTCTGATCTATCCGTCTGTATGCTTAAATTTCTTCTGTTCTTCCTTTTTTTTCGACTCGAGTTTATGTTGAGTTTATGTTGCTGTAGTTTGAAGTACTCTGCTCACAGATTCAATTTTAAAATATGATGTTTCGAGTTCGTTTGCAAATTTTGTAGCTTTTTGGATCTGCAATTTGTTAATCTTGCACTCTTGAAGTATTGTATTAAAGCCGGTTCTCCACCATGTCGTGTTGGGGAATGGGATCGGTAATTAGGGACTCGTAATGAAGAAACTTTGGAGAAAGTTGTACAGTTCAAATCACAAAGTATTTAATTATCAATATTCAGCTACAGACAGTTCGAAGTACATGAAGATTCGGATATGACGGGAGACGATGAATATAATAGTTTCGAAGTATAAGATTAAGATTCGGAGTGAAGTTATTATAATATTCGATGGACGTCTAAGTCTTGAAGTCAGTCAGTCTATCTGGATGAGTGTGGGTCTAGTCTTCTATCGTTGGTGTTCTCTCCCTCCTTAATAATCAAGAAGTCTTATTTATATCATTTGTTTTGGGGTGTAACTATTAAAGGTGGGAGTGATCTAAACTTGTTCTGATTGGTCTACAGCTCACTGTCTATCAAACTTTCTCTGGTATCAAGGGTGTGGTGATGCTCTGTGCAAGTGACTGGGGCTGGAGTGTGAGTCATACTTCTTCCATGAAGTTAGCTGACGTCACTGAGGGTTGGTCTCTTTATGGTCAAGGCTTAGCAGTTAAATGGTATTGGGGGTTTTGGGATTCTTAGATGACATTGGGGGAGTTTGTAAACAAGTGAGGGTGAATGACTGAAAGGATAACAGGAAGTTATATTCATACTACATAACAAATAGGTAATCTGATGAATAATTGAACCAGTATAGTCCAAATTAAATCGACTACCAAGTAGACATACACCAAATTGCTTCCAACGTTAACTCGCTGCCAAAGGTTGTTCTAATTATGGACCTACTATACACCATGTTCTAATCCATGAGTGCTGCGAGAGTAGCAATAAAAAATCGTCATCCAGAGAATATTGATGGATTCTTAAAGAGTGATTATGAGGTTACCTGTGTTGCTTTGCCAATACCATAAACTACAATGAAATTGGTTATTTATTAATTTTCAACAAATAAATCTCAACGATAACGAGGGAAATAAGTCACAATCATTACAATCACGTGAAGCCGGTTGGAAATACCGAATTCCGTCAGAATTTCAGAGAAACGTTCTAGAAATTTCCGTTAAAATATTTCATTTTCCCCCCTGTTTTTTCAACTAGGTAATTGGTACTGAATGTATAAATGGATACCGATAATTTAAACAAATAAGCTGCGCCTTACACTTTCCTACTTTTGTTTTTAGGCTTCTCTATTTTACATCATTTTATTCCAATGCATTATGACTTATTCAAATTCTTTTTTCCTCTTCAGGCAGGCTGAATCATTTCCTAGTGGGTCAAGCTTGTTCACTAAAAAGTTAACATTTGAAAAACAAAATTATTTCGTATTCATACAATACCCTTTAATTCTTTGATAGAAAACGATTAGCATAAAAAGGAGTAAAAAGAGAGCAGTACACCGGTCCTCATGGGCGGAAATCCCAGGAGGGACTGGGGGGATGTGTCCCCCCTACTCAAAATAGTAGGGGGGACACAATATCAAATGTCCCCCCTACTATTTTTGGTCTTTGGTAATGCTAAGAAATATATCACTGAAAATTTTGGTAATAGCCTTTTTTTTTTTTTTTTTTTGCTTGTCAAATTTTCCAGACCCTTGTCCCCCTACCTTTTGGGAGAGATTTCCACCCCTGCCGGTCCTACATATTTGAGGCCGACTCCTTGTCTGTCGATAGTATCTTTAAACAAACTTATGTAGCTAGTCATAGTAAACATCATTAGACACATTGCAAGATTCATTCAAATATTTTAGAAATTCATTCGTACCCGACTCTATCCACAAATTCAATTTACAAGCTCAACGCTAAATAAATTTCTGTTCCCAGCGAAATGATGATCTTATGTACTGATATCCCAGAAAGTTTCATGATAATGATAAAAGTCATATAAACAATAGTAGTGATGATGATGACAACAATGATAATGATGATAATAATGTCAATAATAATTATAACAGTATTTGAATGATAATAATCATGATAAGTATTCTGGACGACTCAAACTTTTGCAAATGTTTTATTGTATTTGCTTCATAACTGTGTAACTTATTTGTTTCTTAGTTTTATTTTGTTCATGCATGACTAAAGTAATAATACACCAGTGGAAAACAAATTTCTTTGTAATCATGTTTGCGAAGACAAAATGAATATCTTGTATCTATTATATTCATCCAACGTCTCATAAAAACAAATGTAATATTAAAAATCGATATACTTTTGAATGACTACAGTAAAACAATAATAAAACTAATACAAATTAACAAACTACATAAAGCAATGAAATGGATGTAAGGGAGAAACTAACCACTGTTCTATCAGAGCTACTTCCAGAGTATAGCCATTATAGGAGTACTATATTATTGTTGTAGCAACAAAACCCCTCTTTTTCTTTTCTTTTTTTTCTTTTTATTTGCGATGGATTGAAAGGGGTATAAGCGAATGATAGGATTTACCAAAAATAATCATTCAAGATCAAATATTTCAGTGTTCATATTATGAGTGTCAAAGTTACTACTTGTTACATTAAATTGTAACAATAAAAAAACGACAAAGAAACACATAATCAGTGTTGAAGTTACTTCTTATTGTTTTAGGCCAAGACGATTTGTTTATCTTATTTTATTGGAGGATCAAACATCATCCCAATCAATCCCATTCCATATTTTTCACAAAATATTGGCTTCAGGAAAAACTGAAATTGATTTCAACAATTGTTGTCCTATAAAATCGCCGGACTGGTTTCACTGATTACCACGGTGGGGGAATGCAGACTTAATGCATATAATTATTATGTTGCTCTACTGAAGCAATACGTCAGCATTGTATAGAAGCGACTGACAAGCATATATTCTATATCGTCTTAATAGGGCTGCGAAGGATGAGATCAACAGGACAAGTAAACATCAGTTTCGTTTAAATCGTTCCTCAAACAAAATGGACAATAAAACATCTTATACAAATGGATCACGTTACGTCATGATGAATATCAATTAGATTTTCTTTGTTTAATCCGGGAACAACAAGCGCTTAGATTTACGCGCAAATTTATCTATCTATTCACTATATTAAGGATTTCCATAGACAATTAAGCTTGTTGGTTTCTTTTCTGTTCAGCTTTACTCAAGAAGAAGTAGTAATAGAAGAAGTATAAGAAGAAGAAGAATAATACAAAGAAGAAGAAGAAGAGAAAGAAGAAGAAGAGAAAGAACAAATGAAGAAGAACAAGAACAAGAAGAAGAAAAATTAAAATAAAAGAAGTGGAAGAGCTTAATGGTTCTGTATGCTTTCCGATGCCTTTTAAAATAGTGTCTGCATTATAATGGTGGTGATTTTTACCTGATTGATAAGAAAGCATGAGTGCTTGTAAGCAAGCAACCTCAGGACTGACGGCTTAAGGTCCTCTCCGAGGGACCTGGTAATGAGAATTAATGCCTCATATCATTTTTTTTTCTTCAAGAAGTCAAATTTGTTGGAGATAGACTCGATGAGTCCCACCCCGAACATTTTCATTGGGGGAGGAGCGATATCAACCCCTGTCCCCTACGATCGACGCATCTGAGTTAGGGTACTTTATCTGATTGCGAATCATTTTGTTAAATTAATCATTGACATTGGGTAAACATTTATTTCTGCACATTATATCCGAACTGATTGCAATCACTATATTGGTATAATTTTGACATGCTTGAAAATACATATTGTTATCTTAAAAAAAAATTGCAGTGGCTATTGTCTTGCATGAAAGCAGTCATTTTGCTATATGGGTTGCAGGTTTACTGATAGTTTACTTTATCTGATTGCGAATCATTTTGTTAAATTAATCATTGACATTGGGTAAACATTTATTTCTGCACATTATATCCGAACTGATTGCAATCACTATATTGGTATAATTTTGACATGCTTGAAAATACATATTGGTATCTTAAAAAAAATTGCAGTGGCTATTGTCTTGCATGAAAGCAGTCATTTTACTATATGGGTTGCAGGTTTACTGATAGTTCATGAGTATTAGTTCAAGCTAAAAAAAAATCATACTGTAATTCGTTTTCTTATGCATTATAATTGTTTGTGGGAAGTGGATAGGTCTGGGCAGAGTAAGATTGACTTCCCTTCCGTAGAAAGCAGATTGCAAAAATAAATTTGCTCTCTTTTTTATAGGCACATTATTTAGTCAACATAAAAATAATGATTTAATGAGTAGAGAAAATCAAATATGTACACTAGCGGATCCAGGGGGGGGGGGGGACACACAGCCGGCCCGTTACCTGCTTTGAGAAGCAAAATCAAAATTTGTAATGTAAAATGCCGTTAAAACAGAAGTGTGCCCCCGCCCCCTTTGGAAAGTGAAAACTTTTTTTTCTTGCTTGTAAGGTTTTTTTTTCAGGGACGCAAAAACTTTTTTCTTCTTTTTTTGCTTGTCAATTTGTCAATTTTTTCCTGGGAAAAATTTGCCCCTTTTGGAAAATCGTGGATCCGCCCCTGAATATGTACATTACCTAAAAATTTACATATTTAATACATGCAGGAGGAAGCGTATTAAACAGTTTACCTTCGGGTCTACAAAATGCAAATTCTATTGATAGTTTAAAAAAAAAAGTACAAGAAAATAATCAATCTGCTGTCCTTCCTATATATTTCTATGGCGGTTTCTATTGTCAATTTGGTATTTGTCACCCGGTGCACATTGTACTTTCGTGTTTCTAATGTTTGTTAATTATACCTATTTCTATCATTTATGTGTGTTTATTTTCTTTTAGAAGTCAATTCATCTTACAGGTGTGGACTTTGAATGTCTGACATTTTTTAAAGGAGTTTTCTGTATAGACTAAAATTAAGGTACCCATTTTATTGAGACATCAGTATCAAGATAAATAATTAATGTACTTATCAAGTTCATATTGAAGTTCAACGTTCAAAGTATATCTAAGTATTCTTTTATTCATTTTTAATGTGAGATGATTATTCCACTTTTGTAGTATGTAGGTTCCTTGTTTGATTCATTAAAAAACAAACATAAACTTTGATTTTCTCTCAAATTCCAAACCTGCCATTGATAAGGTATTATTTAATAACTTTTTTATATTCATGACGATTGTGTGATTGTTAAATTTTTTTTTGTGCATCTCAAATGATATGTATATTAATAAATTGCTTTTATATAACGTTTGGTACATCGGAACGACGTCTCTGAGCGTATCATATAGATTCTAATTACCCCGGCCATCGGGTCATCTCATTCCCGCAAACAATGTATGCATTTTTCCCACTCCCTGGGGAACACTCCAATAAAATTCCCCAGTCTCGATCGCTAGACATACTACATAGACTTTTGCATCCTTCCGGGCCCATTTAACACTTTTGTGGAGAGTGGCAATGGACGCTATGCTGTGATGGGATTCGAACACACAACTTTCTGATTGCAAGGCGAGAGCCAGAACAAAATCAGTCCCGAACTCAAAATAGTTTTAATGAAATCAATAAATTAATGAGAGCGAAAAATTATCAAAGAATATGTGACAAGCTATTATTATTTTTTATCTGTTCAAGTTATTATTTTTGTGACGTCACACACTCTAAAAACAAATCAGTCAAAAATGACTAGTTAATAGGGTCAGCTGGGTGTAACTGTTAGTCTAGTCATATTTGACTATTATAGTCATATTTTACCAGAACAGAGTTATTTCTGACTAGAATATATTATGTCAGAAATGTGACTATCAGTGATTGCCATATCAGTTGCTCCCAGCTGACTACTGGTCTAGTCAATTTGACTGATCTGTTTTAAGAGTGCATGAGTGTGAGCAGCATCCCCCCACATTGCATGTACTATCGAATTCTAAAAAAAAAAAAAAAAAAATCAATTTTTCTCCGACTATTGCTTATTGCTTTACTTGTGCATGGTAATTGAGAAGAAGAGGTAGGCCTATGTAGGTACGGGAATAAGGAAGGGCAAATCAAGCAAATGGGGGCTTCGATCAAAACAATAATAGAACAATATTGACCAGAATTCACAAAGACGATTTTCGATTAGATAATATTTTTTCAGACATCTAGCAGCATAACAATAAATAATAATAATAATTCTTCATTCGCTTCTTTAAAAAGGACATACAACAATATATCTACAAAATGAAACAACTTAACTTAATGACACACATACATAGACATAACCCCAGACGGGCCTGAAATGTTGATCGTTATGGCAATGAATTGGACAAGACAGAATCAGTAAAGATTCATAGCTGTTTATCAAAACGGGAATGTCATGAACGTGGATACAATTGTATTATTTTTTTATTTTCAACCAAAATGGGCTCCATAATTTTGAAGTAACATAGTAAATTAATTTACTTCAATTATTGATTCACCTCAGGAATAATAAAAAGAAGTCCGTCAACATTTCTCTTTGTTGGGTCGTACACTGTATAAAACGTAAGTAGATTCACATCGACTAACTACGTGTATTATGATAACGTTGATGGGTCAAATGTTGTACATGTAACACTTTTGGGAATTTTGATTACCTGCTTCTTTTCATCCCATCTTCTTCCTTTCCCCTCTGCTTTCTCTTAAGTTTATAACTTTCAAAATCTTTCTTTTTTCTCTCTCTTAATCTATGGTCGCTTACTATACAAGCATTCATGATATCTGAGCATTCAGGTATACCACCATCACTTTACATCTTTAACCTTTGAGTCTCACGACTTTCTAAATTACATGTTCAATATCTTTTCAAATTAACGCACGCAATTTTCTTTGTGAGAAGTATAGGCCTACTAACAAAAAAGGCTTTCACCATAGTCGGGTTGAGAACGTCAGAGCCGATATGAAAGTCAAGATCAATAATCCAATGAGCAAGCAAAGACGCTGTATATTACATGTCTATCTTTTATTCTCCTAATTTAGTGTGGATCTTTTTATACCGACTTCTTTAGCTTGAGTGAACGCGCGGTGCGTTACCACTGTCAAATGTGGGGGTATGAGAAGTATGAAATTATCAAACACTAAAGCTATGTTGCATTGGGGTCTATAGTGAGGTTTAAAGTATTGAAATAAATATATGCTTAGCAGTAAAGGATAATTTGAGGAATACAAAATAACTGACTTAAATGATAAGAATAACAACGAACAGTTATATCAATTAAAGAGATGAATTCCAATAGATGCTGTGTCGACTCGATACAAGTCCGAATTGGTATTTAAAAAAAATATATATATACGTCGCACACAAATTCAGTGCGAAATCCGAAATTCTACGCTTGAAAATACACAGAATAGTCCAGGATAGAAGAGGCATAACCTTGTTTTTTTATATATACAATATTTTTTGATGGTTTCTTGTCAATTCGAGGGTGCTGATTCCGAATCTGAATGATGCCACTCGTGTAACCTTGAGCATTTTCCGCAAATTGGCAAAATCCAATATGGCCGCCAAAATATGCAAATTACCCATGAAAATCCTAAACTGTCCACACATTGGCTATGAAATGCATAAAATTGTGTGGCAGGAGTGAAATACTCTCTGAAAAAAAAACTTTTGACAAAATATTTATTTTTCTGATATTCAAAATGGCCGCCAAAGGCCCTTGTATACTCTATTATGTACAATATGAATAGGGAAAACTAATTTTCACAAAAAGTAGCACTAAAGTGCAAAAAATCGCGATGTATAAACGAAGTAATATATGCAAATCATCATTACTTACGAGATATATTATTTATTATGTCATATTTGGGAACATTTCTGTTTTTTTGATATCTAAAATAGCCGCTACTGGCCCAAACAGTATTGCATACAATGGCAATGGGGGCCAAAAAAGTCACAAGAGTGATCAATAAAATGCATATTATTAAGATTGAACGAGTGGAATACTGACTAAAAACATAATTGTTAACGAAATATATCATTAATATGCCATGTATGTGATGAATGTTTTATTTTGATATTCAAAATGGCTGCCAAAGGCCCTAAAAGTATTATGCACAATGAGAAAGAGTAGCAAAGAAATCAAAAGAGAGAGCACTGAAATGCACATAAATGTGATAAATTAATGGGATACTGTCTAAAACATATTTTCTAACGAAATTCATCATTCAGGTTTCAAGTTTGTGTTAAATACTGTACTTTGACTTTCAAAATGGCCGCCATAGACATTAAGAGTATTATGTATAATGCAAAGTGGGAAACCAATATTCACAGGAGTGAGCACCATAAATGGTGATCTATGAGTAAAATATTGTCTGAAAGCAAAATTTCTATAAAGATATATCATTTATTCTGCCAGTTAGGTGATAAATACTGTTATTGCAGAGTCAAAATGGCTGCTACAGGCCCTTATGGTATTATGCACAATGTGAATGGGAACAAATTATATCAACAGAATTTGGCTTTGCTTGGCCATATGGTGATGTATGAGTGGAATATTGTCTGAAAACATGATTTCTAACAGAATATATCATATCTTAAGTAATTAAGGTGATAAAAACTGTATTTCAGCATTCGAAATGGCTGCCATATGCCCATTTTGTGAACATTGTTTATCTCCACTCAAATTGTATATTCTACGATAAGGGCCTATGGTGGCTATTTTCAATTTAAAAATGCAGCGTTTATCAACTTAATTACACATGATATAATATATCTCGGTAGAAAACATGGTTTTAGACAATATTTCACCCTTTCACAATTCACAATTCACAATTATATATAATATTTAGAGTCAAGAAAAGCCAAATTATGTCAAAATTTGTCCCATGTTACAATGTACACAATACTTTTAGGACCTATGGCAGCCATTTTGCATTTCAAAGTACAGCATTCATTACCTCCACGACCAATATGTGATGTATTTAGTTAGAAATAATTTTTTTACAATATTTTTAATCGTATATCACAGTTATATGCATTTATGATTCTCACTCTTGTGAAAATTAGTTCGTCCATTCGCATTGTACATGATAAATATAGGGCCTATATGGGTGGCGGTCATTTTGAATGTCAAAATACAGCATTTATCACATAAATGGCATATTAATGGCAATGATGGCAATGATGCTTTTAGTCAGCATTCCACTTGTTTATCTTAATAATATGCATTTTAGTCCTCACTCTTGTCATTTTTTGGCCCCAGCCATTGCCATTTTACATCTCTTTGGGCCAGTGTCGGCTATTTTAGACATCAAAATACAGCAATATCCCCATATATGAGATAGTAAGTGATATATCTCGTTAGTAATGATGATTTGCATATATTACTTCGTTCATACATCGCGATTTTTTGCGGTTTAGTGCTACTTTTTGTGAAAATTAGTTTTCCCTATTCATATTGTACATAATAGAGTATACAATGGCCTATGGCGGCCATTTTGAATATCAGGAAAATAAATATTTTGTCAAAAATTATTTTTTTCAGAGAGTATTTCACCCCTGCAACACGATTTCATGCATGTCATAGCCAATGTGCGGACAATTTTAGGATTTTAATGGGTAATTTGCATATTTTGGCGGCCATATTGGATTTTGCCAATTTGCGGAAAATGCTCAAGGTTACACGAGTGGCATCATCCAGATTCGGAATCAGCACCCTCGAATTGACAAGAAACCATCAAAAAATATTGTATATATAAAAAAACAAGGTTTGGTCAAGTTTCTATGGGGCCTATCCTGGACTAGAAGTAGGCCTACACACACTCAAACACTTTCCCAATATCGATAGATAATTGTAAATTGTATAATTTTACGAAAATAATTTTGCGACACCATGCTTGTCGTACTCAATTAAAAAAAATATATATAGCATTGTTTTAACCAATACTGTCATCCAATAGAGGCTAGGCTTGAAGTGTTCTCTTGTCTGATCGACAATATGATAATAATAATAAATTCGAGTTTCAAATCAAAACTATTCTAAAGACGAGTGAAACCCTAATCGGAAAGAAATTCCTTCATTTTTCCTTACTTAATTTTGTTTAAATCATTATTCTAAACTGAAGTTTAAAGGTCAAGTCCACACCAGAAAAATGTTGATTTGAAAAAAAACTGTAGAAAAATCAAAGAAGCATTACGCTGAAAATTTATCGGATATAAGATAAGAAAGCTATAAAATGTTCAAGTTTTGCGAATTTTTCACAATGCACAACTCAGTGGCAAAGAAACAAAAGAATCAATGATGCCCCTCACTCACTTGTCGTTTAAATATGCCTGTGTCAATTTGTACGCTGTTCTTGCCACACAATCCTATAATGACTACTTTTTAAAAATACGTTTCAGCTTTTGATATTTTTCATATTTTAAAGAGTAGGATGGACAACCCTCATACGGAGAACCAGTCGTGTCAATGGGTAGAATTATCCTTTTGCACTATCTTTATCAGGTTACGCAAAAATACACACACATCACGATTTCATTTTCATTTAATTTCGATTCATTTATTTCATTAAAAAAAAGTATAAATCAAACAAATTCAGTCGAGGTAGTGTATTTATTGCATACACTCTCCACACATCGTGATGCATCGACTTTTAGGAAATAGACGTTCTCTATTCACTGGAGGCTGTAAACATGATGAAGAATGATTGTAATATTAACCTTACAACACATTCTTGTTTTTTGACCCTCTCAATATTTTATTCATGCAATGAAAAAGATGAAATGTCTCACGGTCAGTTAAAGTATGTGGAACGGGGACATGAGATGGAAAGTAGGGAGCCTTTCCCCTTAGACAACGATGCAATGGGAACACCCCCGTCACCCTAGCCCCCGAAGGACAAGATAACACGCTGTGGTGCTCATAGGCATTCGAACAAGGTGTTGAACTTCACACTCTCCCCCATATAGGAAGTCTGTGATGCTTAGCCTCCAGGGAAATTTGGCGCAATTTCTTTCAAAATTCCCTTGCAGAGATTACCTCTTTGGAACGATTTTTAGAAGTCACTTCAACTTCATCTAGCCTTGCTTTCGCTTTTCCTTGATTGCCGTCTATTTATTTGATTGCTCGTTTTAGCGTCCTTTGGTGCCACGTGTCTATGTGTTTTGAGACCTTTATATGGTATAACGAGATGGAAAATTGGTGAACTGTCTGCCGAACCGTAAACTTTTCATTTCCAAAGCGCAATCCCGGATGAGAAGATGCTGGGGTATTCGTGTTTAGTACGTGAGGTTGGAAACACGCTTTACCTCAATGTGTACATTATATGAAGAATAAATAAATTAAAAAAAACCCACGTAACAAAAGTCATAGTTAAATGGAAAGGATTCGAGTTATTACTGATTTAGATATGGATAGAGGCCTTATGATAATAATTGTATTAGTTTTATGTTACTGTAGCGCTTTTCATAATTCAAACAGCTTTACAAAAAAGTGAAAAGAGTAAATAAAGCTTAAAAAATAACATTTTGCAATCCTGCATCTCACACTCTACATTTACCTGAATCTGGCTCTGATGCTCTTTCGAATTCCAAATGAAATTAAAGAATTGACATACATACTGGATTAAACATCCCCCTGCACGTGTCCTACATGTCCTAATCATTTCACACAATGCAATGTAATAAAACAGCCTTTAAAATTTCTAGTTTGTTATTAAATGATTTTTAATAGTTCAAACAACGTTAAACATAAGTGTTGATATTCAAAAAACAGCGTTCAATATTTATCAATAAACATTGCTACACTAAGTGTAAAGAGTGAGCTCAAGTTAAAAAGAGAGTTTTTCGACACTTTTCTGCAAGTGTGTATAATTATGCTCTGCATTTGTATTCATTTTGTAAAAACATATTGTTACATCTATAAGATAAGCCCGTTTCATACATTTACGAGTGAAGTCTGAGGATATTCCACTAATACTACAAACTGACAATGCAGACATACTTATTGTAGAAAAAAAATGTTTTATGATTGATGAGTTGTGCACCAACCTGAGCGCAGATATAACTAAGATGATATCAACGTTCATTAAGAACCATCTTCTGATTTCACTATCTTCATTTCTATTTGGTTGTATATATTTGGATTTTTTTAAAAAATTTTTTTTGAGTATGTTTGTTACTTGTTAATTTATACTTTGATTTATAATGTTCCTATGCACACTAATGTTTTGTTTATTGCGAATTTAGGAGAAGAAGTTAATACTAAAATAAGTTGAGATTGATAATGTCATCGTACTATAAAAATCGGATAGGAATAAATGTTACCGACGCACTTTATGAAGAAAAATCTTGCAACAAGAATCGAATATGTTTGCGTAAATTATTTTGAAAGGGCAAACTTTGCAGGCGACAGTTCAAGTCTTCAAAAAACTCATGACAATTGCAGTTGAAAAGCACATATCCAAATGTTTGTGTGGATACAAAGGGTAGGCCTATGTCCCATTTTGTCCAGTACTTCAAAAAATAGATTGTTGTTCGAATTAGAAAATTAAAATATAGATACTCCGTAAAATTCACTTCGCCCAATTGATCGTGGGCCCGGGAGCCATGCACTGTGCAGCGCCAAATCGACGAAACTCTATCTCTTAAGGCGACCCACTATAGCATATGGGGGGGGGGGGAGGCAGACAAGTAAGTTGAAGACTTTTTTTTGCATGTCATTTTTTATTCTGGAACGAAATCCTTTATTTGTGGTTGAAGACCTTTTTGGGGGTCATTTTTTTTGGCGGACGATTGTGCCCCCCACCCTGTGGAAAATCTTAGGTACGCTACTGAGGCGACCGCACACCTTGCGATTGGTTTTGCAACCCAATTTCAGAATAAAATGTAGTAGAATTTGATGCTAATATTGAGACTTGGAATATCTACTGTGTAATGCTCTAAATCATCGTATACGAATACCTATGTTCAAATCTGTGACTATGCTATCATCCTTCTTAGAATAAAAGCGAAAATTAATATCTAGTCGTAATGACATCATAGCAGTCGTACGATTGGCTACAATTTCAAACTGATTTGGCCTTTGCTCCAAAATAAAGGCTTGCAATCTTTCAAAATGGTTATAGTAGTATTCTTTCAATTAACTTTAACCTAAAATAAAATCATATACGTTCCATTCACATTTTCAGAGAGTGAGCAAAATGCGATTTGTTCCACAATCGGATCGCGAACAGTCGTTAGGTGTGCGGGGGCTTTTAGATGTTGACCTGCAGTGTGGCAGCAACTCCATCTTTTAACGTGTCTGACGCGGCCGAGGTTTGAAATCCCGACCTCCCAGTTGTAAGACGGACACTCTACCAACTGAACCAATGGGTAGTTCCCATCTTATATGTCCCCTGTTGGGACTCAATATTGAGACAATATCTTCCTTTCTTTTTTGTGTGTGTGATGAACCCATTTGGCTAAAATTTGTGCTGAATTATTGTGATCATAATATAACACCCCTTCTGTAACAATTTTCCAAAAGCAAGGATAGAAAGAAGACGCATTTGTATGTATGTGCCCCCTTGTCATGAATAGCACAATTTCTGGTTTGTCGTTGTTTATAAGGTAAAATCATGAAAATTTCATTGATTTAGAAGCATTGGTTCCTCTAGTGGCAGAATGGAGAAGGGGGAATACCCATCTCTCTTATAGTGGCATGCAGAATTCAATCGCCCGATACTCTATCCATTCCACCAACGGAAAAATGGAAATAAGTCAAACGCCCCAGAATCTTTGAAACGGACCAATTGATTAGTCCGTTTTATAATAACCCTATGATCTCATCTTTTCTTGGATGAATATCACTTTCTTTTCCGAGGTGATTTTATGTGATGGTAAAGGGATGCATTGAAATTATTCCTTTTTATCATGCTTATCATGGAAGATGAATACGTTTTCTTTCACATCATACAGCTTCTTCATTTATATAAACTTATATTTCACAAGTTTGGTGAAAGGTAATCGCGTGATGTAGATTGTTTTGCTCGTCAAATACAAAGTGAAGTTATTAGACACATCTGGGGTATTCTCATAATTTATGTGCGTTGCCATTACATTACACTGTTAGAAAATTTATCCTTAAAATAAAAGAAGTTCCTGCAGCAGAGTCTCGAGAACACCTGTAATCTTAACAGATTGCGTGATCTTACAGGAAATTCGTATTTGGTGTATGGAACCTTACAAATTTCCTGTAATAAAACACTCTTTTCCCCTTTTTAAACAGACCTGTTCTGTTAAATTGCAGAAAAAATCCTGTTTTATGAATTTACAGAATGATTCTGTTATTGCTTTTTGCAATATATCGCATACTGCATTTATTTATTTATTTTGTTTTATTTACCCAGGGTGGTCTCTTGAGTATACAACTGCTTTACAAGAGAGCCCTGTTAAAATACAAACATATTACAATATCATACATTGTAAAGAGAGTAAAACATTACATACAACATACAGCAGTACAGAGAAAGCAACTATAAAAACCAGAGAACATCAACAAATAACGCCAGCATAAAAAATAGAAATACTTAAAAATAGAGTAAAAAATAAAATCAATTAACGCCAGTTAACGTCATAGGTTGTCTTATCCTCGATTTTTTTTTATTAACATCAAGTAAAGAAAATGCTAAACAGGTAAACATATATAAGCATATAGATTACAATAAAACATTTAAAGAAAGAAAAGAACAACAACAACAATCCCCCCATCCCCCAACCCCACTTCGACTATCACATATGATTATATCGGAATTCAGTTAAAATGTAATCAGCTTACTTTAAAAATGAACTAAAATTCTAAACTTAGTTGTTTACAATGCTTCTTAAAAATAACAAATGATCCACAAATATATAGTCATTGGTATTTATACAGTTGAGATGTCAAGTAAAAATTTCAAGAATGTAGTTACACAGGATTACAAGGAATGCAATTGTTGAATGGAATGAAGATTTTACTTCATTCCATTCAACAAAAATCTTCATTCCATTCAACAATTGCATTCCTTGTAATCCTGTGTAACTACATTCTTGAAATATATATAGTGTTTTAATTTAACAGTAAGATAAGAATATATCCTAACAAAATCGAACAGAGAAAAAAAAATGGACCCATCAGCCAAATTTTAGATTCTGTTTAAAGCTTTAATCTTTTCTTATATTAATTTTAGATAAGTCGAACTCTATACATTTCTCGCATATATTTTTTAGGGAAGTGTCAATGCTCCAATTCGTTACCACGCACCGCCAGATAATATCCCAAGCGAGTGTGAATTTCGAGATTGATGGGCTTGTTGGTCTAAACCAACATCTTATAATTGCTTCCATAAATCTCTCTTCATCCGATGGGTGGTTTTTAAGAAATGAAGAAGTAAATCAAAGAAAGGAAAAGGAATCAGCCGTTTCGGATTGGATGTCATCGTCTAGGGATGAATTAGCTTATAAATATTTGTTTAAGCACATTTAGCTCGACTAGGCCTATCTTCAGAAGATGTGAACATAGAGCACAGATTTAGAAAGACTGATGAGCGTGAATAATTCCCAAAAGGGACTTTATTCTTTCGGCAAGGAAATGACAAATTAAAAATATATATATAAATTTTGTTTCACAAACACTGCAAAAGTGCCAAAGTGCCCTGGTCACAAGTTTAAAAAAAGAAAAACAATATGGTAAAAATAAATAGGGTCATATTTGACTAACCACTGGTATGCTTTTTTTCAGAGAACATCATAACGAACACTTTAATAATTAATAGATGCAATCTAATATAATATCAGACAGGAAATAGCTATAAGGAAGTAACTCGGACAGAAGCCATTATCAACAAACATTACAAATGTCTGCAATAAATTTCATTAAAAAGAAAAGTTACAACCGTAACCGATCGCAGAGCTCAGTGAGATTCATGGTAAGCCATGCCTGTAGGTAGGTCTATAACAATCAATCAGCGTTAAACGGCCTAGTCGGATTTAACATTCATAATGATACTGCAATCATTATGTTATTCCGTTTCCTGAACAATTCTTCGTTGGTGACGCGTTGCTCCATACAGAGTCCCTTGTTGGGACTTCATTGAATAAACATGCCAGTTCCGTGACCAACTTTACTAAAGTAGACTTGCTGGAGTTGATAAAAGTCACTAGATTTTGCTCGCAATAAAAGAGAAATGGATAAAAAATGGATTTTGCAATAATTTTTCCTCAAATTTCAGATCACATGTCAGGGTAAAAATTGATTATCGTGGTGTTGTGTTGTGGCCTGGACGAAATAATTTTCATTTTGATACTCAATCGTCAGGTTCTAATCCTGTCGAATTTTGTTGAATTTACAGTAACAAAATAAACAGAATACATCTCATTATTTTCATCAAAAACTATTTTCGACGATGTTGATCAATCCCTTCGTAATTTTGTAATCTGACATTTACATTAGAATAAGATAGGAAGTTGGAGCATGTATAATGCGAATAATAAATTATTGTTATCATCATTATCATCATCATCAACTTCATCATTTATTTATTAGAATGATTATGTTTATCAGGTACAAAAAGATCAGCATAAAGCTTTTTTGTATCAATGACCTGATGAAAACAGAATCAAGGCAATCAAAACAACAAAAATCATTAATATCACACATCTAAATTAAATCGAATTCTGAGTTATTACTTAGGTAAAGCTTACCAACATAAATAAACAAACATTTTTACATAAATGATAACATGAAAAGACTAAATTTTTTTAAGTTATAAGAACGGTAAAAATGTCGATATAAACTACAAATCGTATGATTTATTCACATTTATTTATCATAATCATCATTGCTGTTGTTTAAAACGTTATCATCATCATCTTAATCAATATAGAATATATCCCTTATTTAACTTATGTGTGGGTGAAAGAGGAAGAGGGGAATGAGAGAAAGAGAGAGGGAGAGACACGGTGGGGGGAGAAAATAAGAGGGGAGGAAGGCAAAGTACCGATCGCTCAATTGGAAGTCGCTTTATATGCAGGGAATATGATTCGAGAATTAGTTTTTTTAGCTTGATTTTAAAACAATTCAAATAAGCGGAATTTATCATGTCATTGCTGAGATAGTTCCAGTATTAAGGACCATAATAATAAATAAATTCCGTGCAAAGATGGTGCGGGTATAGGGGAAGATGGAAACGGAGCGACTGTCGGGTTGGGTAACTGTGAATGGTATTAGTTTTGTAAACATGTTAATCAATAATCATGTTTGGTGTACATTTATGTTCAATTGAATTGCCCTGTATCAAAAATAAACAATTCATCGGTACGAGAACGAATAGAAGCATGATTAAAGGACAAGTCCACTCCCAACAAACAGTTGATTTGAAAAAAAGAGAAAAAATCCAAGAAGCATGACGCTGAAAATTCCATCAAAATATTATGTAAAATAGGAAAGTTATGACATTTCAAAGTTTCACTTATACCCCTCAAAACAGTTACATGCACATCCTAGTCGGTATGCAAATAAGAACACTGATGACATCATCCACTCAATATTTCTATTTATATTTTTTACATGAAATATTCTAATTTTCTACTCATTGTCAAGTGATATAAAGATTAATTTCTCCCTGAACTTGTGAAATTAGCATTATTTTATGACCAGTATTGTATGTTTCAATCAAGATGGCTATTATTGCCAAATCTGTATAAAAAATGAAATACTGGATGATTCAAACAATAAAAAACAAAAGAAATAGTGAGTGAGAGACATCATTGACTGTCTCATTTGCATGTCACTGTTTTGTGAAAAATAAGCGAAGTCATAACTTCTTTATTTTACATCTTATTGTAATGAAGTTTTCTGCCTTATACTAGTTTGATTTTTCTCTATTTTATTAAATCCAACATTTTTCTGGAAAGGATTTGACCTTTAATGATCCTTATAACTTTCTTTTGTAGAATAAATATCTTGTCAGTGAGAGTTTTGTAAGATAAAAAGTGCTTAGTTTTGACCAAAAAATGTCTGTTTATTCATTATACCAACATTTCGCGATATAGTTTTGGATATATTAAGGATGTGAATGTTTCATTTTAATTTATTGTCAATCATGAGCCCTAAGAATTTGGTTGAATTGACTCAGTTGAGAGGCGTATCGTCCAAAAGGATATCACCTGGTAGATTTTGCAAAGTGTTACTGAATAATATAAAATTTGACTTAAGGATGTACAAAGATGTTACCCACTGCACTACACAATTATGTTCCAGATTTGTAGTAGAAAGAATCATAACCGGGTTAGCATGAGAATAAAATAAGCTAGAATCGTCTGCAAATAAGATGAAAGAGAGAACATCAAAAGATTTATAAAAGTCGTGGTCTATTGGTTCTGACTCTCGCCTTTCAAACAGAGAGTCGTGGGTTCGAATCCTAGCCATGGCGTGTTTTCCTTCAGCAATAAATTTATCCACACTGTGTTGCACTCGACCCAGGTGAGGTAATTGGGTACCCGGCAGGATTAATTCCTTGAATGCACCAAGCGCCTTTAGCAGCTGGAGCTACAGCCGGGGTAATGTATAGTGACCCACTGAATAGGCAACTATAGATAGATCGGCGCCTCATAAATGCTATATATTATCATTATATAATAAATAAAATGGGGCCAAGTAGGATTCCCTGTGGAACTCCGCAACTTATTGGTTATAAAGCTGAATTATTATTTTGTATTTGTACGTATTGTTTTATATTTGATAAATAATTCCTGAACCATTCCAAGGCTTTCCTTCTAACGCCATAATGTGACAACTTTACAAATAGGATATCATGGTTAATTGTATGAAAAGCCTTGGAAAAGTCCAGGAATATTGCAATAGAGAGTAAATGTTGATCAATGACATGTGATAGTGTATCAATGCATTTTGATATTGCTTCAGTTGTATTATGATTTGCTCGAAATCCAAACTGCGATTCACAAAAAGATCATGTTTGTTTCAGAATTCTGTCAGATTTTGTTGCTCGCTTTTCACTGCATTCATGGATCAGCTCCCCAATACAACCTTTCTTTATCTATAATACGTACATGAAATACCCACTATGTCTCTACGTTCTTCAACATCTCGTTTGCTTGTAGTTCCAAAAGTTTCAAAAATCCTTTGCTCATGCGTGCCCCATACTGTAAGAAACAGACTTCCTGAAAACAATAAAAATTGTAACTCTGTTGAGTCTTTCAAAAATGTTCCTAAAACCTTTCTTTTTACTTCTTAATTTATTTTATGAGCCTTGAGCACTCTACATGGCGGATTTGGCGCATTATAAGTCACATGTATCATTATTGGCTGCCAAGAATGTTTTGATGCCTAATAAAGACCATTATTATTATTATTATTATTTGTCTTGAATCGGAAATAAACATACATTGGGACCATAGATAGAGAATGTAAAGAAAACATATTTGTAGTCCAAAATTAGTTGCCTGTGCACGAACATAACAAGGGGGAAGTAATACATTTATAGTTCCGTACATACTGAAAATGTATTCCTCTTTTTCCAGAGTAAGTGCTACTTCAAGGTGGTGAAAATAAACGCACTGGATGTCTGTAATTCTTCTTGTAGCTTTATGTTTGACACGCTAGATTCAATTTCAGCTTTCCTCATCATGCTCATTAACATTTTTTCTGAGGGGGGGGGGGGTAATATAATTTAGCTCTAATTTCTTTATTTTTTTTTATATTTTTCTATCTTTTTAATCATAATTATGTTCAATTTATTCCATGTCTACAGAACGAGCACAACCTGCTTTTTGACTTTTCGTTGTCTGGGCTTTAGATCATTCTTGAACGACTTGCCAGTACCGCGGACTGTCTATTCTGATCAGAGAGTTCACCCACTAGAAGGAGAGAGAGAGAGAGAGAGAGAGGGAGGGGGAGAGAGTGGGGTGATTGGGAGTTTGGATAAATATAAAGGAGAGAGATTTTAAGAGAGAGTGATGTGGAGAGAGGTGGTGAGGGAGGGTGAGAGAGACACTCGCAGACATGGTCGGACACAAGGAAAGGGCATCAGACAGAGACATGGGTCGCTGAGTGGTTTAGCAAGTGGTGAGGGAGGGGGGACTGACCATGAACAAAAGCACAATCAGATCCCATTTTTTTTTAATTCACGTTTGTTGGAAAAGTGGCCTACCGAACTCTGAAAAGGGAAAAAGGTCGGATAATAAGCGCGCAGATATAACGTCCTTAAGTTGTATTATTACCTTGGTTTTAGCCCAGCAGCCTTTAGACATAGAGCGCGGAAGAATTTTAGTAATAAACCTCCGCCAGATACCCATTTACCTTCCCTGGGTTGAGTACACGATAATGGATCAAATTCTTCCCAGAAGTCATTGCTGCGATTCGAATCCACTATCCTGTGTTTCAAAGTCAGAAGACTGATCGACTGGGCCACAACGCTCCGCAAATAAGTCGGCTGATGAGTGATGGAGGGGCGAGGATTTAACTTTTATTGAAACATCAAACATATCTGTCCATTAAATTTATGTATAAATGAGATTCTAGCGGGGTATTCCTTATTTTTATACATGCACGTTTTTAAAAAACTGGTACGCGGTATAAACATACACCCTCCCCCTAGGATCCCCCAAAGAAATCTTTAAGTAAACCCCAAGTAATTCAAATATGATGTGAACCTTCACTGTTCCAATCCACATCGGCAGTAATCCGTGGAATATAAAGTATTTATTCAAATCTCGGAACTAAGCCATACCATTACAATTATTAATTTTATTATTTTATTATCGACACCACGCGGGGGGGGGGTCAAGGGTCGGCATAAACCCTGTGAAAGAGATAGAAACAGTAAGTGGAAGGAAAGGGGAAAGAAGAAGAAAGAACAAAGCTAAGTGAAATTAAGGGATCGGAATAATTGATATGGACCAAGCTAATGGAACTTAGCCATGAGGGTAATCAAGTATCACTGATCATGATCCACACCACATGATCAAGGTCAGAGGTCATTTAGGATCAATGAACTTATCATGAACGGTGTTTTGGGGGATAATTAATCCTAGTGGTTTTCAAAGTCAGGACTGCTGCTATTTCGAATCGTGTACTGCAGGCGAGACTGCCAGAGGCGTTTCACTTGTTTTTTGTTGTTTGCTTTTTTTTAATGTTGCGTTTTCCTGTCGGAATATCGCAGCTCGTGCTTTGCGCAAGAATTATTTGATTGGCGAGATATCATTTTCATTATTCCCTACAAACAAGTATTACATTGTCCCTTTTATGTCAGTGCATTAAATTCTAACTCTCTTAGATTATATACCAGCCTTATGACTAGAATGTGCCAATGTTTCAGATTGTAAAAAGCTGGATCCGCTCCATATCAATGAGAATTTTTTTTTAAAACACGAGATTCCTCAAGAGCTTTATAGTGTTGTTGGATTTTTCTGTATGTATTGGATTCAAATCAGTTCATGTTTTAATGGAATTCGGGTTGAAGAACGTGTATAGACCTATTGATGGATAATCATTCCGACCATGGACATGCGGAACATTTAATTTCCTATTCAAAATGCAGAATTACATTTAATTGAGATTTGCCTTCCATTCATTGAGCCTGTGCATGTGTTGCGTGTGTGTGTGTGTATGCAAGTTTATATGTGCTGTGTTTGAAGTGAACACTTGTGAGGGAAACGGTATCCTTTTGTCGATGAAGGCCATTCACTCTGTTGATTCCAATAATGCTTCACAGTGTGTAATAATCAAAGGATTTTAATATTGACTGCTTGGTAAATAGTGGTAGTATTACCTCGTTTTTCACCCTTTCGAGAGTTTGATCAATTCCATGCATTTAATGTATAATGACTGGTATACAAAACAGATCATTGCATGGGCAGTCAAAAAAAATCAGACAATGATGTTCACGTTTACTCTTAATACCTTTTTTATTGTAGGATATCTGATCACTTAAAATTGTTCCGCATACTTTTTTTTTTACTCCAGACCAAATAGAGGACTGCAGCAATCATAGTCAAAGTCGGATAACCACTGTGGATAACGCTTTTATGATAAAAAAATACAAAAAAATATAGAAATAAATTGACAATGATAACAACAGGAAGATCATGATGCCATTTAATTGTTTTTCTCAATAAACTTTGATATGGCGAAAGCTGTTCCGAATTTATCCATCAAATTAGAATGAAAATATTAAAGCACACATGCAGGCATGATGACTCTGCTAATCTTGAACCAAATATATGCTGATGGTATTGACTTAAATAAAATGCCTTTCTCAAAGAACAGGTACAGTATGAAACTGGGCTTATTTTGCTTATTCAACGTGCCAAATATCGTTTGTTCCTCAGAGCAATAATTATTGGATACTCGATTATACACCTCTTTATTGACTGGTGCGTTCCCTCTTTCTCCCAAACACTATCGTGTCAATCGCGAAGATTATTCACGTTCCTAAATGTGCATTGCAATCATGTAAATTTTCAGGCACAACCCCAGTGATTATTTTTATATATTATATATCTATTCAATACAGGCTAAACGATACAACGTTCTTCAAATCACTCGACAACTGCAAACAAACTGAAGATAAAATTATAAATTATATTAAATTCTCTGCGAAACCAGCATGACCACTGTAAACATTACAATTTCTCCGAGATCATTAACAGGCTTTTGAACTCTCTTGATTAAAATGCATAAACTAACATTTCCCCTCTGAATAGGTTGGATTTGGAGAACACACTCTATTGTCGTAGCATCGTTCAGCTTGCATTTTATTGAATAGATATACAATATATAAAAAATCACTGAGGTTGTGCCTGAAAATGTATATGATTGCAATGGGTTGCACTGTTCTAAAAGTTACTTTCGATGAGAGAAGTCAGCTAACATGGCTAACTGAAAGTAACTGCATCAATAGCCTGCAATTTTAAATGAATCTCAATCTTTAATCACCTTGCGATTAGGGCTTAACTCTGGCCTTTTGATATCGACATACTTAAGTTCCCAGTTTTTCAAGACGGTTCATATTCCTGTGCTGCATCAGCGTGTAACTGTGAACTTCCAATCTTGCTTTCACATCACGTTTTGATCGTGTTATATCCCACACCTATAGGGTATCATCATCAGCGGTTACGACGATTCATCATTTCTCCTGGAGATGATGATGCCATGATTTTCACTTCCCTCTCACTCAAATAGACGGATGGTCTTTATCTAAGGTCAATTCGGATTGCGTCATTCCATTTATTTTTTTTTCAAGTACTTGTTCGCCTTCTATGAGCCATCTTTTCATTAATTTTCTCTTCACATAAATGTCGGAGCGAAACTCGAATTCAATTCAAGACGCAGCTCGTCGGCCTATAGGGACGACTTAAGCAGATTAGTGAAAATGGCAGTGTTTATGATGATGGTGGTGGTGGTGAAGGTGATGATGGGCAATATCTTGCCGATGCTGAGATGAAAAATCATACAAATTTACTTGACATGTTGTCTGAAAACCACCTTTACGTAAGGAAAGAGTGTTGCTCCAAATTACTAATTTTTATCTTTCCACAAGAGGTCTGAACAACAAAGACTGTATGGCGTAGATCACGTTCATTAATACGTAACAAGGGACGTAGATATCATGACTTAATCTGGAGAACGCTACTTAATTGATATCAGGAGCCAGATTTGCAGAAATTATTTCCAAAAATAATGATCATACGGTGTCCCCTGGGTTCTACATGAATTGGATGTAAACCCTTCACTGCATTAGCCTGATGCATTCTCGATGTTCTCTCCAAGTCTCCATAGATGATGTGCTTAGAAAGACAAAATATTGGGAAGGGTTATTCGTCAAAAATGTATCATCGCCGCTTTATAAGATTAAATCACTATCTCCTACAGCCGAAAATACGATGGGATAATCTGATACTCACAGGACGGGAATACATTTTTCCGTACTGTATATATCTTCACCTACATTACATGGTAAGCCATGTATTTGTTGACTAAAGTTATAGATATTATTTAATTACACTTGAACTTGAAAGCCATATTTCTAGGACTGCCTCTATTATGTATCTATATAGCAAACATTGTGATCAGTTTATTCATTTGACCTAATATGTAAGAGTATTACCAAAAATGCAGTTTCGATAATTTTTTTTTCTTCATTGAGAGTTTTTAATCCTTTGCCTTTCCCCTTTTGCGTCCTTTTATGCAACCTGCATTGATTAATGTAATATTTGTAATGAGTTCGTAATGGAAATGCAAACATAATATTTTTATGAATGAGGTTTTCTTTGCGTTTTTATCTTCTTAAAGAGAGTTTGCATTTTTTTTCAAAAATAATGAATTGAAAGAAAATATCTATTGAAGTCCTTTGATTTTATAGAACAGTAAAATGGTCTATATGTAGGCAAGGTTAATCATATTTAAATTGTTGCCGTGGCCATGGATGATTATTATTATCAAGTCAGATTAGGTTTTATTGATGTCGTTTAGACATAGTAGTCGACTATGAAATATTAAGTCATAATCATGTCAACATACGACATCAATATGACGTCTAATGTTGATCAGGAATACGTTGCTAACGAGATCAATAACACGTATGATACTTGTCAGGAATACGTTTCAAAGACGTAAGTAGGACGTCGTAGTCGACTATTGAAGACATCATAATCTCGTCAATATACGATGTCAATCGGACTCTTGATACTAGGCAGGGAAACGTTGTAAAAACATCATTAAGACGTCGTAGTTGACCATTGAAGACGTCATAATCACATGAAGATACGACGACAATATTAAGACTTACGTTGGTGTAAGTTCTCATCCTTACGACGTCATTTTACGATGTCAGTATGACGTGGAACTCGTAAAAACGACGTAAACAATTCGCTTTCTTAACGTGGCAAATAAAAGGTACAATTTAAAAAGTCCGCATGTGTACTCAGCTATCCTTGTACACACGCCACGCAATCAGCCAGTACATGAAAAACACATAATAGTCCCCACATGTAGGTTCATACACACAAATACAACCCCACACACCCATGGCGCACACATTCACCTGATAGTCAATCACTACATTAAATTAAATGCTGGGGCGGATCCAGGATTTTCCAACAGGGGTCCATTTTTGTACAGGAAAAATTTGACAAGCCAAAAAAAAAAGAAGAGAAAAAAGTCCTCACTAGCGCAAGCATGACATATTCCCCTACTTTTTGTTGTTGGTATCACAAGGGGGAGGGGGGGGGGGAGGAGGAAAGGGCCGGATGTGCCCCTACCTGGATCTGCCAGTGTCTCAATGGTACACGTTCTGGTTCCGGTAGCTTCCTCAACACTTGTCGTCTTACAGTTCGTCATATTTGAAGACTTTTGATTTGTTGAGAAACTTAGTTCCAATGGCTATGCTAACAGATTATTCAGATATATTGTAAATTACTAGATAAGACACCAAAAACTGTAGTCTGCTTCTGAAACGCTCCCTCCACGTATCTTAAAAAAAGACTTATCTTCGAATCTCAATTAATAAACAAAGTATTTGAGTCCAAATATAATAAATGTGACATTCATGACACTGCATGGAAAATAAAGAAAATTTTGATTTGTGAACACTCCATTTTTAAACTAACCCTGCAGCCAACGTTAATCAAGCTGTTTCCTCACATTTACAGGTCACGAAACCTCCCTGAAGCAAGTGCACTGAAGGCTACCGTCCATTTCGCAGAATCAACAACCTCTACTTTGGGGGATACCTATATCAACGAATGGCTACCGGATGCAAAAAACCTGTTACCAAATTACTTTACGAGGAAAGACAGCAAAACAGATGAACGGAGATACACGGATGGCATCCTTGTATACTTGCATCTTAACAAAGCAGCTGGTTCAACGACTAAATCGTGCCTTTCTAAGGTGGCAAGAAAACGTTCTGTTTCAGGATCAACTGCCGTCTTGTCCAGCACTGCAAGGGTACAGATCCAAAAAAAGCTTGAACATAACATTAATTATAACATTCTCATGGGTGGTTATGCATTCGGTATATGTGACGCAGCAGTGAAAAAAAATTGCTCGTATTTTACTATTTTGAGGGATCCATACGAACGGTTGTTATCATCGTTCACATACTGCAGGAGAGCAGGTACGGACCAGACCTGCCAAGGTCTAAGTCCGTGGGATGTAACTCTTAAGGAATGGGCCATCCATCAGGGAAGTTATTTCTTCCGACAGTTGCTAATGAAACCATATTTCTGTAACCCAAACCAGCACGACACAAACTGGACCCTTAATGGTATTCCTCATTCCAAAGGCACAACCTTCTCTCGTTCTCCATGCTGGTTCCGAGAGAAGGTCATCCTGAATCGATCTCTGTCCCCAGCCCAAATGGACAACCTACTATCCTACTGCGTAGAACACCTGGAAGAGTGGTTCTCTGTCATTGGGCTAACCGATCACTACGACCTCACTCTCGCCATGCTTGAAAAAGTGTACCAAATACCCTTTCAGAAAGCATGTACAGGGAGTGAAATCAACGTAAGTAACTATCACAACTTGGCAAACGATACCAACGTAAACAAGACTGAGACCGTTTCAGACTGGAAAAGAGAGCTTCAAGAAGATTCAGAAGTATATGAAGCTCTTCGAGGAGATATAGTCATTTATGAAAAAGCTAAACAAATATTTGAACGTCAAAAGTTGGCATTCTTTGCAAGAAAATAGTACATGACGCGTTGTTGCACGAACTCAGCCCCATGACACTATGCTGACAATAATATTTGGCTGCGATCCACTGGAGATGTCAGTTTGCCAAGAGACTTTTGCACAATATTAGACAAGAACTCGACACCAGAATTTCGACAAAAGTCTTTCAAACGATTCGTTTTAACAACATTAGTTTGACTGCAGTCTTTCTAGATGAAATATCAATATTGTTTGTTGCTCGGGAATCACACTGCTGGAAGCAACACAGAGTCACCACACTGTGAAACACAAATTACTATTACTATTACTGATTACACTGTGTAGTCATTCCACTGTGGTAATTATATGGGAGCACATTTTTTTCACTGAGGTACATAGTGGGTTAGTACTGTGAATCATTAGGCATATAATGGCTTCGCAAAGTGAAAAGTGCCCCATTTTATCGCAGTGGAAGTGATAATGTATTTTTTTATGTTCCTGTATACCACTGTGGGGATTTTTCACACTGTTCAGGGACAATAAGTAAAATATTCAGTGTCGACATAATGTGTAACACACGTCTAATTTATCACAGTGGAGTGACTATTTGAACACAGTATGACCACAATGAAACACAATGTTTTCATACTGTTTCACTTATCTACCCATATTGGTTGTAGTTTATAGAAATGGTATTGAATCTGTCATTATCATAAAATTCGGACTTTATGTCCGAATTTTCGTTAGAAAATACATTACATTAATATTTTAGGAACAGACAACAAAGCCCGTAATACGTATTTGTTCTTAAGGCTTGTTACGATCGTCTGCGTTCCCGGAGCGGGGATAGAGCTATGCCGCACCCTTTCGAGAAAACCGGGGAGCTTTTCTCGAAAGGGTGGGTTCAGGGCGGGAGTCAAATAAATGCACCTTTGCTGGTCAGCCGAGGGAGCTTTTCAGGAAAGACTATTTAATAGTTTTCCGAACCAGTTGTTTCTATGAAAATTAATCAAATAATAACAAAACAAAATATTAATAGACTATTGGTAGAGGTGCACAGATGGGGGGGGGGGGGGCTTGGGGCGCCCCCCAAATAAAACGATGACGATTAAAAAAAGGTGAAATATGATATTTTCTGAATATTTTAATGACTTTTTTGTCAAAATCTGATAAATATTTTTTTCGTGTTTTCCCTCATGCTTTAAGACTTTGCAAAAGTCGAAATAGCGATATTTTAGTCATTTGTCATTTTTAGAACAATTATTGATGTTTCAATACTCATATGCCTATCATTTCACATGTATTTCATACGCCAGCTGGTCCCTTTCATGATGTATGGAGCTCTAGTATCAAATTATTAAAATCTTATTATATATCGAAGAATTTCCGAAATGGTCTTTTTGTGACTGATTTATTACTCATTATCAGCTTTTCATTTGATTCTGCACACATTACATTAAGTAAATTTCTATCATTAAGAGGGAAAGAGAAAGAAAAATTGATATGAAATGAAAATAGTGTATGAGGGAGAATGATGTACAGAGAGACCACAAGGGAGAGAAAAAGAGAGAGAGGGGGGGGGTTACAAAAATAAAGAAAGAGAGACATACATTATAGACGACCGATGTCACAGCGTCAGAAAGTCCAACCCATACAGATACATTCCTAGTTTATTAGTATATTTCTCTACGGTCCAACCGCACCAGTTGTCCAAATCAATGTATGGTGTCTTCAAAGAGACACAGCGAAGATCAAACGATGCAACCGCATCAAATGTCCAGGCGTGATTGCGATGTCTGAATATTAGTGCACATCGGGTCAACGTAGTCTAATTTTCAGACCCTTTTAAAACTTTATACTGATAATTACTTATGTTACTTTTCCTTATCATGCTTATCATTCCACTGGACTGCTGGAATGGTGAGCATATAAATGTAACTCGGCAGACTTTTTTTTTAAACAAAAGCAAATTGCATTTATGGCATTGTGCAAAGTAGTCAAAATTCGCTGACTCTAAAAATTGAAAATATTTAAAGGAGATAATATTGACATCTACCTCAAGATGGACGTATGAGTCTAATTCCATGAGAACTGGTTGCAAAAATAACCTAACTAGTTCAAACCGCAAGAATTTTACCTATTTTTTTTCTCCATAATATGCTGTTACTATGGCAACAAATTTCTGACATGCACATAAAAAATACGCAAATGTCTTGGACTTTTTTGCCCCAATTCAATATGCATGCCAATTATGACAAATTTGCTGAAAACTGATGAAGTAATTTATGAACCGCCGGATTTTTACCCAATATTCGCCATATAATGTGTTGTTACCACGGCAACACAATTTCCAACACATTCATAAAACATCTTTGCCTCAATACCGATGTATGAGTAAAATACCATGATAATTATGCTTAAAAACTGATCTAAGTAGTTCGAACCACTAGATTTTGTTACCTTATTTTCACCATGATAAGCTGTTACCATGGCAACACGACTTCTGACACGCACACAGAAAGTTGTCTCAGACATCTTTACCAAGTGGTTAAAAACTGATGAAGAATTTTGAACTGCAGGGTTTTTATACCCAAATTTTGCCATAATATGTTACCATGACAACACAACTTCCAACACATGCTAAAAATGTGTCTTGCATATCTATACCAAAAAGTGTATTCCAAATTTCATGAGAATTTATACTAGGCTTTAAAAATAAACGTTGGGGCCCACCATATTTCACAACTTCTTATCCACGTCAGAAGTCCAAGATTTTTCTAAAGATACCATTCAAAATTATAGGACACACATGAGTATTACAGACCCCCATTCACTCACGTGTTATGTCATAGGTCATCAAAAAATCATTAAAAATCAATCCCTCGATATATTTTGCTTTAATTCACTGATATTGGTCACAATTAACAGTACATTAAGACTTGATATGTTAATCAGGTACTTGCCCAGCTCAATCAAAAGTTAAAAGGCATGAAATAAGACTAACCATAATTTCGGCCAGTTCATTGCCAGAAAAACCAGAACTGCATTGTGGGTAATAATAATTAAAATGAAACACAAAAATGCAGTCTAGCCTCCCCAAACGCCTTGATTATAAAAGAGTATGAACATAGCATTATCTCTATCGTTTTTCTTTTGATATACAAACATTTGATCTATTTTTAATGAATCATTTTAATCAATAAAGTCATGTGATCTTTACTTACGCCTGTCCGGCACGCTTTGCGCGCAGATGAATTACTCTCGTGTGCCCTATGTACTGAGGGTCAAATGACAAAAAGTAAAAAATTTTGGTCTCAAAAGAAAGAGTGGGTTCTCCTTAAGAGATTGATACTCTGCATTCAATACCTAATCTGACTAAACGTGTTAAAAGAAAACGTCTCATTAGACACCCCTCATTTTAATGTAAAAATGCAGTGTTCCATTTATATATTTTTGTGCGCTTCCTATGGCATTGCAGCTACAAGGTCTACTTGCTTGATGTCCATCAATGGGCTAAATATGTATTGTGAGGATTTACAACTTAATTTTGTTCGAGGTGATTATTTTATTACCTTTGTATTCGCATAAAAATAAACAAAGTAAATAAAAGAAAACTTATAACAACAAAGAGTGTAAGCATTTCTTTTTCTCATTTCGCCTCTCTTCCTCATACCGTTAATTTGGAGGAAGAAGGGGGGGGGGGGGTGCTATACGCATCAACCCCGAACTGCTTACAAGCCAGGAGGATGGGGTATGTACCCCGACTCAGCTCCACCGCCCCCCCCCTCTCGTAGCTTTCAACGAAGTGAATAGTATTCAAGTGCTTAATCTAGGATGTATAACATCTGACTGAGACAAGTTTAAAAATATTGGTGCTCGAATTGTTGCGTGCTAATAGCAGCTCACTGTTCGTTGGTATAAACCTGATAGTCACTTAAATTGATTTGAGAGTTTAGAACAAAATCTCGAGAAAGAATTTGCAAAGTCATGCAATGATAGTATACTTGAGGATTTTAACTGTTACATGTCAACTGATAATAATCTGTCAAAAGTAAAAAAAAAAAAAAATCATCTATGTATGGCCGTGCAGATGAAACAGATTATATATGAACCCACGAGAGTTACACCTAACAATCACTATTTTCTGACTCACTTAGTCATGTTAGTGAAAGTGTCATGGAATCAGGAGTACAAATTACAGTTTCAAGTGATCACTATGCAATATTTATTGTCGTTACAGGTAAATATCAACCTCTTTCTCCAAAGATAAGCAAATTTTGCTCGTTCGAACATTTTGATTTTGACACCTTTTAAGAAGATATGAGCCATTGACTGGAAAGAATTTCATTCATCTGGTCAGAATGTAGAAAAATTATGGATTTGTTTTAGAAGTACTCTGTTGGAAATTTGTGATAGACATGCCCCATTTACATCAGTACGTCTTAAGCAAGGACCATGGATTAATGAAGACTATCTGAAACTAGCACGAGAAAGGGACTATACTGTCGAAAACAATTCAGAAAAATCAAATTGATATCTTGGTGGCAAAAATTTCAGCGTTTTCGAAATAGAGCAAACAATTTAAATAAGCTTTTGAAATAGCATTACTATCAGAATGAATTTCAAAACTGTGGTGATATTAAAAAAATTGGAGAGTTCTTTCAAGACTTATACCAAAGAAAAATAAGAAAGAAAATAATGATATCGAACTTATACAATGGGAAATGAACAGATACGTACCAAACAAAAGCCAATGTTTAAAACAAAGCCTTTAATGACGTAGGACTGAGATTACAGACTCCTTCGGATAATACATTAGTTTATGCATTAAGTAGTTTACAATCATTATCCTTACTCGAATGTGAATCTAAAAAAAAAAGATTATAGAATACTTGAATGAAAACAAACTGCTAGCGAATTTCCAGTATAAGGTTTAAGACCTTGTATTCTACTTCATGTCTAACTGAAATTACAGAATATTTGTTTGATAAAATGGATCAGGGGCGAATGATCGGAGGTATTTTCCTCGATTTACCTAAAGCTTTTGATGTTATGCCACACAATTTCATTCTTGGAAAACAGTTGGAATTAAGGGTATCAAATATGATTGGATGAAAGCATATTTAACAGACAGGACACAGTTTGTCGTAATGAAATATTGTATCAGTGAAAGTGCAAAAATTGGATCAGGCGTCCAACAGGGATTCATAGTTGGTCCATTGATATTTTGCATTCTAAAATGTGTCTTTATGCAGATGATACTGCTCTGTTCTGTCATGATGTATTATCTAAGGAAGTTCAAAAACACCTGAAAAGTGATTTTGATGTTAACTGTAACTGGCTCAACCTTAACGGTATACATTTGGTCGTAGGAAAAGATTGAAAAATTATGCTTTAATGATCAAATTTGGAAATGATCCCATCGAAAATGTAAATTTATGATCAGATACTTTGGTGTAACACTTGACTCTGGCATGACGTGGGGAGAACATGTATCTAGTATTATTCTTATATCTCGTACGATAGGTTGTATAAAGAGAATCAAACAATCCCTTCTGCCTAGGATTGTTAAGAATTTGTATTTTGCCATGATTTTACCTTACATTGATTATTGATGTACATCTTGGGGAAGCTGTGCAAAAAACCAACAAAAATAAGATAAAAAAACTACAAAATAAGTATGCCCGAATAATTTTGAATAATGGACTATTTTACTCCCCAACATGAATTGTTGTCTACACTCAAATGGCAAACAGTAGAGGAAGGTATAAAATATCAATTTTGTGTTCTTGCTTTCAAAATACAAAACGATTTAGCCCCAGCCTATCTGGGACCACTTATCTGCAAACGTAATGTAACTTATAAAACACGATATATACTGTGTGCCGTCGTATTTTATTTTAAAATTGAAATTGAAATTCTCTCTTTTGTGATAGCGAAAATGCACGTCCCTCCGTGAATTAAAAAAACCTCACTGTAAATCATTGAAATTCTGACTGGCATACATGTAAATTTGCACTGAATACCTTGATGTAAATATAATGATTCCATGAGTAATTGATGATTTCACTCTATATGTATATAATGTATTCTGTTTATACTTTATTATTATATTACATATATTGAATTGCTATGATTTTGAGTTGTTAAGCTGCAGGGGGCCCTTGGAAAGCAATTTTGCATAATATATATATATATATATTATATATATATATATATATATATATAGCAACTTGACATTTTCTTCAAATTATACAAAACTTCATTTTCTATTAAGTCCATTCACCTATGAAAATCACGTGTTTTCACATTGTTTTGTAATACCTTTCAACATGAACGCGCATTCCAAAGCTCCATGCCTTGTAGACTTCTGAACAGCCAATCAAGTTTGTTTACAATTCAACAACGAATGACAGCTTTTGTTTATTTGTCCACAAACTATTATTCAACCAATCATTTCAGTTCAAGGCGTGGCTTATCTCGGAGCTTTTTCTGTGGAAACGTTTTACTTTACTTCTTCTCGTGATCTCGAGGAGTCAACTTCGTACCCCCCCCCCCTGAAATTTGGTGTGCCGCTCAGGTGCCCCCCCCCCAAAAAAAAAAAAAAAAAAAATTGGCGGAGCAAAAAAAAGAATAAAGAAGAACAGAAAAGAAAAAGAGAAAGAAGGGGAAAGACAGAAGGAAAAAAGAAGAGGAAAATAAGAGGAGAAAGATGAGTGAATAAAATAATGTTGGGGGAAGACTTGCAACAAAAAAAAATCTTTCATATGTTACTAAATAAAATTTTCTCTCGCGCTTCGCGCGCGAATTGCATGTTCGATGAGATTCGTATGTTGCTCAATAGGCTGATATGGAGCTTAAATTGAAACATCAAGTTTTAAATTCAATCTACAAAACATATTTCAGCTCGGACATCCTGCTTTCATTGATATTATTTTTTATTTACAAATTAAATGCACTCTGTAAAATGTCCATTAATATGGTCTACCTATCAACATTTTAAGCTCATGCTGCGTGGTCGCGTTATTTGCCAAGTTTCTATTTTCTTCGTGTATTCCATAAGTGCCCGGTCTGAAGGTTCTCAAAATATCAAAATCAAAGTTAGCGCTTCACGCTCGCATTTTGATTGGTGAGTACTCTATATCAATTCTATATAGGGGCAAACAAAAATCCCAGGCCTTTTTATTACATTTTATTTTAAGAATTCAGCTCGCGATTTCCGCATGCATTATTATTATTAAAAATGTATTAACCATTGTAATACGTAATCATAATTACAAATGCTTATAATGTCTAGTTTTCTAGCCTTAAAAAACAAAAACTTCCACGCTGTCATTACGCATATTAGATTAACAAATAAGAAAATAACATTTCATGAATTACTAATTTGGGTCTTTTCAGAATGGAATATCGACAAGCTTAGGAATCATTGGAAGATAGTCATCATTATCATATGATGACAAAATGTCCCGTTCCTTTGTTAAAATAATAGGCAAAAAATATCAGCTCGCATAATTAAAGTGTGATCCACATCCACTTCACAATTTTCCTACACTGTACTTGAAATAGTATTTAAATTGACCTTTTCAGATCGTAATATCAAATGTCTTCAGCTCGCTTGCATTATAGATCTCTATGATTAAAAAAAAATGTATTCAGAATGCCCAGATTCTAGGTTTAAATCTAAAACATGCGCACGCACGTTTATTGAGATAGCCTTAATATGTTAGGTATTTAAAATATGCTTAAATGATCCAGTTTCAGATCAGAATATCAATAATTGTCTGCTCGCGCTTCACGCTCGCATTATTAATGATACCTAATTAACCATATATTCATGATTTACAAAACTGAACAAAGTGTCCTGCTTTTAAGTCTAAAATCTCAATTTTCTTCCGTTCACGCTTTGCACTCGCATCAATTGCTTAGTTACATACCTATCCCATTTAAAGTGCTTAGAAAAAGTGTCAATTTTTTAGGTCGGAATGTCAAAAAAGTTAAGCTCGCGCTTCGCGCTCCCATTATTTAAATACGTACCGTATTCGTGGGTAGCTGTAAACAATCCTTTACAGGTCCCTTTCCGATCATGTTAGAACATTTATTAAAATTTTTTCCTGGCGCTAATTGGCGTTCGCAGTAATTATCTAGTTACATACGCGGATCACAAACATTGCCCAGATTTAAAAAAATTCAGGGCATAATACAGGAAAGATGAAAAAATTCGCTTGCGCTTCGCGCTCGCACTTTTTTACATAGGGCTTATGAGATTGTTTCATATTTATGTTGTTTTATAAGAATAAAGCAAAGAAGTGACCGATGGGGGAAAATATAGGTGAAGATAATTTCAGGCCCCACCCCTCATTGGCGAAAGTCGAATCCGGTCTGATACATACACAGAAAAAAATGTTGCCCCCCTGAAAAAAGCAAGGACCCCCATGCCCCCAGGAAAAAAAATCCTAGCTACGCCACTGCGCAATCGCTAGCTTCCATATTTTTTTAAATTATATTTATATGGACTCCGTGAATCAACTCAAGTGTGCCATTTTGGATCAGAACTAGTAGTAGTCAGACAGTTGGTGAGTAGATCATAACTAGAGAACATATAAAAATAGTAGTTTCTTTCTGGTTCATATTTGTTAAATTGCTCGAGAACTCATATCTAACCACAATTTATTTGCCAGATTACACTTGTCAAGTAAAATAAGCAAATAAAGGCTTATAGGCTTATTCGTAATGATAATTAGAAATTAATTTCCCCCTGGTGCGCTTATTTGACGACACCATACTGACATCTATCGATCGATCTAGCGCGCGCTGACGTGATCATGACGTGACATCATCTCTATGCGTGACATGCATCTATCTATAGGGTGCGCTGCACACGGTATACCGGTATACGGTACGGTCTATTAATTGACGGTCGAGCAGCTATTAAAACAATAATGTTAGGTTAGTGAGTAAAATCTTTAATATTAAGAATTGGATTTGCGGTAGTACCGTTTGTAGATTTGATATTGAACGTTAAAAAATTGAAATTGGATAGTAGGCTAGGCCCTACTCTAGTCTAGATCTAGACCATCCATCGGTACTTCTATTATTAAAAACATGGCCCAAAAAAGTGGATTTTCACGTTTTTCGCGATGTTCGTGGATTTTGAAAACAGGTAGGCCTAGGCCTAGACTCTAGTCTAGATCTAGGCCTAGCGAAAAAGGCACTTTCGCGAGCCGATGTCGGCAGCCATACCGGTACCCGGTATTTCCCGGAAATCGAAGTCAATGCTATAAAAAGTATAATCGAAAAAAAATATGAAAAAAACATTAATACGACAATAAATAACGCCTCAAAATGTAGCTGTAGCGCCCTATGTATAATTGCGGCCGTTGGCGTTGCGTGAACGTTCGCTATTTTCACTACCGGTAGTATGATGGGGTGTCCAAACTTCGCGCACTTTTCAAAAATATTCGTCAGGCTTAATTTTGTCCTCAAATTATTCATAATTTATACAAAACCAATTCAAGAAATAGTTACCACATTGACGGCAAGATCGTAAACTATAAAATCATGGACGAAAATGTAAAGTAGGTCACGGGGTTTCGCCGGTATCGCGATCTCAAAATTCTATTCCGATCGGCGAATGCGGGCTGTGCTGGAAAATCGTTCAGAAAAAGTGTGACCTAACTTCGCGCACCAAAGCTTTTGTGGAGATTTAAACAAAAACTCAAGCTCAAAAAGTGAAATATTTATATCAGATTGATGGCAAAATGCTATGGAATCAGTTAGTACCACATTTAACTCACATTTTTTATGATTTCTGCTTGTAAAATGGTGATATCGTGATGCTTGTTGCTTTCTTCAAAACGGGCGCTAACGGTGACAAATTTGCCGATCTTTTGCCAATATTTTCATGAATACTGGACTAATCCTAAAGAAACTTTCAGCGAAGGGTAATTTTAGGTCGCTTTTCACATTGATGATGTCAGATTTTAAGGATATTGGCTAGTTTTGGAGATAATGACCGTCCGCGAAGTTTGGACACGCGCGAAGTTTGGACTCACTGCAACAAACCAAGTAAGGAAATGTTTTTATGAATATCTAATCTTTCTTTTGAGGTAAGTTTTATGAAATTTCATTGGAGTTGAAAATTTCCGTGAGCGTGCCTAATACTGGTAGGCCTACATGCGTACTGTAGTCTGTACCGGTTCTAGCGCGCCGTACCGTTTTAGATCTAATTTTAGAGGTGAATTGCAGCTGCCTAACGTCAGTTCTAACCTAACGACACGTTAGGCCTAGCCTCACGCCGAGCTCGCCATAGGCATAGCATAGGAATTATTTTTACAAGTCATGAATAGATTTAGACGAGCTAGTTTGTGCAAATTAGTTACGGGATGGGAATAGGCCTAGGCCCTAACCCGAAAATAAAAGCGGCCACACACCGGCAAAACTAGATTTAGACCATAGCATAGAGACATCTCTATGATTTAGGCTAGACCCAGCATTTCTTCTATGAATAGATCTAGGCCTATAGGATCTAACGGTTAGTCACTAACGTTAGACTAAAAAAGGTAAAGCCTTCAATTTCATACAGGATTACAGCCACACGCGTGTGTCTTTACCATCCAGCCACACGCGTGTGGTTATATCCAGAACACCTATCTGTGGATATCGCCACACGCCGCCAGTAATAACAGTAAAACACGTACCGCGGTATGTAGGTCTGACCGTCTATATCACGATCAAAATAACCTAATTTCTTCATTAAATTCTTACATTCTAAACCCCTTTGATTTCTTTAAATCGTTTCAATTTCATTCTCACCGTCTTCTTTCCTTGCTTTTCTTGTCTTGTTACAAAAGGCCGCCTGTTAAATAGCAAATTTCCACACTTTTTCTACTTGTGTCAATTCTTTAATGAATCTAGGCTATGTGCGCGTACGTACGAAACCCAAACTGTGTATGTACAGTATGTCTACTACTGCGCTGCGCTAACGCTGTATGGGTCTGCCACCGCTAAGGAAGCCAGAATCGACACAAGTAGAAAAAGAGAATTTGCTGTTAAACAGACGACCGTTTGTAACAAGACAAGAAAAGCAAGGAGAGAAGACGGTGAGAATGAAATTGAAACGATCTAAGGATATCAAAGGGGTTTAGAATGTAAGAATTTAATGAAGAAATGAGGTTATTTTGATCGTGATATAGAAGGTCAGACATACGTGTTTTACTGTTATTACTGGCGGCGTGTGGCGGTATCCACAGATATGTGTTCTGGATATAACCACACGCGTGTGGCTGGATGGTAAAGACACACGCGTGTGGCTGTATACACTGCCTAATTTAATACTAGGGCCTAGGCTTAGGCGCGGCGCGGCCATCGCTTTTGTTTAGCCTTACTAGACTTAGGTCTAGTCCAGACCAAGGCTAGATCTGACTAACGTTAGATCTAGGCCTAAGTTAGATTCTTACTTTTGTTAGGCCTAGAAATCTAGGCTACATCTAACGTTAGATCTTATATCTAGCCTTAGTTAGGCAGCCTTGTTTTTCCTATATACATAGGGCCTACCACCTGTGCGGCTGTGAGTGTGGTGTATTGTCGTAGGCCCTAGGCCTACTGTAGACTATTGTGGATTTGAGTGCTGAGTATCCACCGTTGAAGTTGTAAAAAACCCACATGTATAATATTTATATAGGGCCTAGATCTAGTCCTACGGCATTTACAAACAAATGCAGACCAAAACACTCTCTGACATGTTGCACCTCACTCTATTTGCCGAGGTGATGTCTACGACGTCCTGATGAGTGATGTAGGGATTTCCATAACCTGGCAATGGCAGAAAAGAAGCATTTTTTGTTAGGCCCCCTAGCCTAGGTCTAGATCTAGACTAATATATTGTCCTAGTTCTACTAGATCTAGACTATACTACAGCCTAGGGCGCCCTGGCCTAAAAAAGTTAGGCCTTGGCTTGGGTATAAGCCTAGATTTAGATTATAGGCCTAGCCCTAGGATAGAGGTAGATCTAGATTAAAGGCCTAGGCCTAGCCCTATGAATCATATTAGAGGTAGATCTAGGTCTAGATCTAGATTATTCGCTAAGTTAGAACTTAGATCTGTAGACCTAGTCTAGATCTAGACCTAAATTAGGGCCTAGGCCTAACTTATCAAAGTAGATCTTCTAGACCTATTAGAACCCTAGCCTATGTCGTAACTAACTAGGATCTAACGTTAGATCTAGACTAGCATAGGGTCTAAGTTAGATCAGACAAGTAACAAGTTAGGCCTAACTAGCATGACTAGTCAGTATGGTAAGGCCCTTGGCTTGGGCTTGGCCTTGGTGTTCGCGACCCTAATGTAATGATGTTAGAGCCATGTCATGAGATCGAGGGCGGCAATCGCGAAAGATCGTAATAGTAGGCCTAGAGGTATCTAGTCCTAGACTAGACTTACCGACATGATTGATCTAACACCTGCCAACATAAGTAGCGCATCTATTTTTTTCTGAAGGAGAGCAGCAATAGACATTCTACTCTGATCGATGAACAGGCTTACATGTAGTCCTACAACGTAGTTGGAGTAGCCTAAACTAAATTTAACGTTAGACCCTCTAATAGATCTACATGTAATGTTAGTCTAATATAGTAATGCTATTTGTTACAATATGCACGCCATTTTTCATCATGATCATCATAATATTATTAGACTTTAGGCCTACATGTAGATCTAACGTTAGATGCTACTTTGATTCATCATTGAATCTTTGCCAATATCAAGATTTTTTTTTTTCTAAAGTGTAAAGATGCTCACGAGGAATTATTTTACTAGCCGCACAAGTCTCAGAACTTGTAGGAATACATTCATCAATTGCTACATTTAGAATTTCAAAACACTTAAGTCCATTGTCAGCATGGTCAGTGTCACTGACTGAGTACAAACATTGTCCTGATCATAAGAAAACTCATCTAGTCCTAGATCTCTAGTCTTATCTAGACTCTAAATCTAGATGTCTAGATTTAGATCTAAGAGTCCTATTTAGGTCTAGACTCATCTAGTCGTGATTTGGCCACAGCCTCGACAAGTTCAAGTCTTTTTTTTTTAATTTTGCAGTGACTCCATTTAATTATTTTTCTATTTAGGTCTAGATATAGATATAGTCTATCATCTAGATCTAGGCCTATGTAAAATCAAAGCCAAATTCGTGTTTGTATTAGGTCTACTACAAATAGACCTTGATCTAGAGTCTATTTGGAAACGTAAATCTTTTAAATTCGTACCTTTCATCAAATGTAATTAGTAAATCTTGAATTCTTCCAGATCCCATTATATAGTCAGAGTCATGACCCTGGGAAGCGGGGATGCTTCAGCATCCCCAAGGTTTTCCTGGGGGTGATGCGTGTAATGCCCCACCCCTTTTTTCTGCTTGTCAGATTTCTCGGGACCAAAATGGCCTTCATTTTTTAGTGAAAGTTTTTTTTATTTGTTTTTTATTTTACTTGTTTAATTATTTTTTTTAATAAATAATTTTGGCTTTTCAAATTAACATCATCACCCCCAGTCAAACTATTGACTTGTTCTCAGGGCACTTCAAAACACCCGGCCGTGTATCGCCCCCTATCTCTAATCCTACATATGGATATATATATATGGCACAACCTTGTCATAGGCACCATTAGCTTATATGGCAGATTCTGAGCTCAAGAACCAGTGACCAATTAAATGTTTCTTTATTCTGATCGAATATTTTCTCGATGGCATAATGCTACCTCAGGGGCCTTTTGCATAAAGATTTGCGTTTAAATACAACTAAAAATCAATTGCAATTCACTATCGGAAGTCCATGTCATTTTTCACTAAATTTGCAGATTTGTTTTGGTATCTATGTATTATGAAAATGCACAAAGTAATATACGGTAGGTTCGTGTGCCTATTTTTTATTTTATTTTTTTTTCTGTTTTATTTTTTTCATTCCTAATCCGTTAAGACATGGGGAGTTTGGGCTTTTGATCACACTGGCCCTGTTCTCTGGAATGATCTTCCCCTTAGACGACCAATATCTATGTGGATAATTTGAATTCAAGGAGCATTTTAGCGTAAAAGTTTGGAACCGGTCTATTTCACCTAATTTAAATGTGCTTAATCTGATAAGACCGGTTTCCGAACCAATTTTTCATGTGTTGACCACCTAATTTGCATAAACAAAATGGCTGCCGAAATGACCATTTATAATCTTATTTCTACAATATTCTTTTATAATACTCGCTTTCACCGACATGGGTGCAAAATTGTGCATACATAACATGTACCATTTGTGAAAATTTGTTATTTCTGTTTGCGTCTAATTATTTATGCAAATTTTTGCATATTTTGCAATATTTTTATGCTATAATATGATAATTACACCTAAAATGTTTATTATTTTTGGTAAAAATACCATTTGTATCATCATGATAATTGTTTGGCCCTTAAATATAATATTTAGGTCAATTTTTCTTTGTATTTTATCGTTCTTTGATATTTCTTCATGTTCCTGTATTTTCTACCATTTGCTTTGGATGCGTTTGATATGAGCTCTTTAAAAACTAATATCAATGGCAGACAAATATTAAGCTTCAATGATTGAATCATTTGATAAACTTATTTTGCCACAACTGTTAATTTTACTCAGGAACAAATACACACACATGCTCCCACACCCACACCTGTATATAGAAGGTTATATACTTCCAATGTATAGTAGACATGCCCAATATAAAAACACTATGATGCCAATCATATAATCATGCTTATTACCAAATTCAATGAACCCGTACGAAAAGAAGAGTTTAGAAGTTGGAAAACCTGTAATCATGCTGAAATTAAATTTCTTGAAATAGAAATATTATTATGTTTTATAAGAGATCTAATAACCAAATAAATGTATGACGTAAGCAGTGTAGTTTATCAATCTGATATAAGTATCAGTACATTGTTAACATCCTTGTACTAGCAAAGTAGCAAAATTATATCCTTTGATTCAACTCCATCAGAACTCCAATCATGGCAGTTAAAAAAAGAACAATTTTTAATAAATGATAATTTGTATATGAATTATGGCAGTTTGATGCGGATAAATTGATGTCAGTAATGCCCTCTTCTCTCAATATTTTTTTTATATATATATTTAATTTGATCTAAAAAAGCAATTTTCATCATCTGATGTCATCGAGATTATAATCGCCATAAGGAAGAACAGAATACACGATGGATATTTTGAAGTTAAGAGATCTTTTGATGGAACTAGTAGAAGAACTGAAGATTACCAGAGTAAGTAAAACAATTTTATCCACATTCCCTTCCTTTATTCACATAATGATAATTGATGTATATCATTTAGGTCTATATGCTATCTCAGTAATATTTGCCTTTCAGTTTAAGTTGCATGTCGTATGTCTGAAGGTCTTAAATAAAGGGGCAGCATTTTAAGGGATGGTATTCGAATCAACATCAACCAGAAAAAAAGAGATACAGAGGATTTGAAGAATATTTTGCGTATTTTAGGTTCAACTGTCAAATAAAAAATACTTTTCATAGACAAAAAAACCCTGTAAGAAATCTTGAATAATTGTGTACAGTACAAATAAGAACTGAACTGTATAAAAAAAAAATCGGCTTGTTCGTCATTTTTATGTAAAAAAGTGGACATATTCCTTCAGAAAAGTTCATTGATTGTTTATATTCGTGATACATTTTTATATTTACTTATTATTGTTATTTTCCTGAAAGAAATGATCTTTAAAAACTACCCCCTTGAAAATTCAATAATTGTAGGTAAAAAAGGAAATTCTATTAAGTACTTAAGAACAAGATGGGAATTTGATTATCAGAAGTGAATACATACATTTTCACAATATGCAAAATTGAAAAAAAGATGGAAAAGTCCTGTCCCACAAACAAACGTGAAAAAAAAATCAATACAGCTATAATTTCTCATTTTGTCTCTCATGCATAGAAGAGCGAGACTGTAGGCGCCGCTTGTCCGAAAGCGACGGCGACGTCAACATCAAATCGTAACCTAAGGTTAAGTTTTGGAAATGACATCATAACTTGGAAAGTATATAACCTAGTTCGTGAAACTTGGACATAATTACGTAACATCCTGCTTTGGTTTGAGGTCATATGATTATGGTGAAAGGTCATTTAGGGTCAATGAACCTAGACCATGTAGGGAGAAATCTTAACCTAAGGTTAAGTTTTTGAAATGTAATCATAACTTTACATGGACCTAGTTCATGAAACTTACACACAAGGGTAATGAAGTATTACTTAACATCCTGCCCTAGTTTCAGGTAACACGACCAAGGTCAAAGGTTATTAAGGGTCAATGAACTCTGGGCATATTAGGGGTATTTGTTGAATTTCCATCGTAACTTAAATTTTTTATAGAGCTAGTTCATAACACTTGGACATAAGAGTAATCAAGTATCAATGAACATCCTGTGCGAGTTTCAGGTCACATGACCAAGGTCAATGTGATTTAGGGTCAATGAACTTTAATATACCATGTTTGAGGAATCAACATCGAAATCTTAACCTAAGGTTAGGTTTATGAAATGTCATCATAACTAAAAAAGTATATAGACCTAGTTCATAAAACTTAAACATAAAAGTAACCAAGTATCAATAAAAATCCTGCCAGAGTTTCAGGTTGCATGATCCAGGTCAAAGGTCATTTAGGGTAAATGAACTTTCGGCATGTTAGGGGTATTTGTTCAATTTCCATCGTAACTTTATTTATTTTTTATTGAGCTAGTTCATAAAACTTGTACATAAGAGTAATCAAGTATCACTGAACATCCTGTGTGAGTTTCTTGTCACATGACCAAGGTCGAAGGTCATTTAGGGACAATGAACTTTGATCATGTTGGGGGTATTTGTTAAACTGTCATCATAACTTAGAAAGGTTATGGATTTATTTCAGACCGTGATCGGTTCATCACTAACGGACATTTGATAGATTTTTAAAATTTTGAAGGCTTGTAACAAATCAGGAATAATACGAGGCAGGTTCCTTTGTATTTTATAGTGAAGGGTATGACAAGGTATGTTGAATGATGTAATAATTTTGTTGCCATGGTAACCTAAAAACATCAGTATCCACTAAATGTGCCATATCACGGACAGACAAGATAAAAATGTGGTTTTCAGAATTGTGTACATGTTTATAGTTTCTATCTAAACAGCTTCACATTGACCAATAATTGTTAATACAAGTAACACTCAGATATAGCTTCTATGTTCAGCATATTTAATTCTAGACCAATATCAAACTTCTGAGAGAATTGCAATAACTTCCACCACGGACAGACGTAATCAAAATACATTGGAAGTACCTTGTAAAAAGTTCTTATTACTTTTTTGGGGGAACAAATGCTCATACATTGATGATTTGTACTTTTCTGAATATGAACAGTATTAGTTGCACAATAAAGTTGCTACAAAATCAATCAAGTTGCTACAACTTGATTTAAGTTGTAATAACTTGATTTCTATGCTAGACGCACTGTATAATCTAGACAATACATGATTGCTTTAAACACAGTTCTTGTCAAAATCAAATGTTAAGAATTACCTAATGCACATCGTCTTCTTTTCAAATGACAGAATACTGCTAGGTACTAAATCAACATCTAGTCAATAAATGAGCAAATATGCTTTATACTGTAGGCCCATTAAATGAAATAAATCTAAAAGATGCTGATCCTTATGCTTGTTTGGTGGACCAAGTATGATACCCCATACAGGAACAGCCCTCATGTATTTCAGTTCCGAATAATTGTCAGTACCATTTTCAATGCAAATTGAAACAATAATTGAATTAATTTTTCCACTTATTTATGTTTGATAATATATTAATGTTCTGAGTGCAAGAATATCCAAACCAAATTAGAGTAACTTTGAAAACAACAAAACTAGAGTGAATTGTATTGAGTAAGAAAATGTCCGTCCGTGATGAAAGGTTAAATTAACGCACCCCATGAAAAAGTGGTATATTCCAGTACTTTCGGAATGATCATCAATCTTCATTAAACTGAGTACTTTGAAACCTAAGGCTAAGATATAAAAGATTATCTTAAAAGCAATTTTGATAGGAAAATTTCAACAACAAAAAATCACCTCTATGTTAACCCTTAACCGATCATACTCTTCATGAAGCATACACATAAGGGCAATCAAGTATTGGTTTGCACTCATCTTAAGGCCCCCTCACACCTAACCAAATTGCCTGAAACATGCCTTGCCATGACTGGCGAAAGGCATTTTTTTTATCGTTTTCAACGGTAACTGACAGTAAATTATATTTGGGTTCGTACACCTTCAGAACTAACAGCTGCGATTATTCACATTCGCGCGGAAATTTTAAACGCTTTTAAGATTTCCCGACGAATTGAAAAATCGTTGGTCAGTTTGAATTCGCATCTCTTATTTAGTCTGCGGCAATCGTTCGTTTATCGTTCGTGTTTTATTGTCGCGCATAACCCTGAACGAAGCAACGTATGATGACACAACCGTACAAGAACGCCCGATCTATTCCCTCGTCTTCGTTTCTAATCGCACGCCATATCAAAACCATTGCTCATTGTTCAACCCTTCGCTCGCCTTCGGCTGCAATTTACTCAAAGACGTGACCTCTTTGTCCTATGCATGTCATATTTATCCTTCGTTTACCGTTCGTTGATAAGTTTTGATATTATTTACAGATTGCATGATTTGACGGAAATTTTACCTGAATTCGTTGAATTCATTTCGTGCATTTTCCTATTCGTCACCTTTCGTCCGCCCTCATTCGGTCAGGTGTGAGGGGACTTTTAGATCAGATGATCTAAGGTCAAAGGTCATTTTGGGTCAATGGACATAGTATTTTAGTATTATGTGAATGCTTTCTTTTGTGAATAATTATTTAATAGCTATTTTCAAAGTGAGCTCTGGTGCTATATCAAATCGCGTATGCATGCGAGACTGACAGAGGCGTCCCACTTGTTCATATAAAGATGTATAACGATGGAAATTCATATTTTCTTTATTTTTAATGTGTGATCAGACCTAATGTATCCTAACAAAATAATTGGTAAATAAGGCAACCACCTCCCACATTATTTTTCAATTTTTGTAAAGAAAGGGGTAAAAGGTGAAGGAAAAAATGAGTTAAAAATGGAAAGAAAAATGGGGGAAGAAGGCAAAATATTAGGTGTACGCTGTGTAAAAGTTCTCTAAATTGAGAGAAAACAGTGTCATCTTTAGTTTGTCTCCACCTCCCCCCCATCCCCCGATCGAAATATCCTGACGCTAATCCTGGAATCAATTATATCCTCTATTCCGAAAATGAGCAACAGCGGAATATATCTAAACCTATCTTTTTTCAATACCCTTGTCATGAAAATCGCATAAAAATTTCACAAGAGTAGTGTTTTTTGTGCAAAGATCCAGACAAGTGTAGTGAGGTCAGAAATATCCAATATGTCAAAACGAGTCACTGCGATAAAAAGTGACATATCTTCAAAATTAAATGCAGAATTACTAGCCAAATGAGGAAAAGATAAGCTTGTTAAGTAATAATTATACAATCGATGATTCTCGAATTCCTTCGATTTTCTTCAATCTTGTCCATTTTTATCCCACTTTCCCTGACGGTATAAAATATTTTTTTGGTACAAAAAAAAACAATACAGGCTGAAGTGACAGAGAACGAAGATCGTATTCAGCAACTTGTGAACGAATGCCATGACAAAGAGAGAAAATTGGTAAGAAAAAATATTCTTTATATGACGCTTTGGTGTAGACAGTATACGAAAGAATTCTAAAAATAGCATAATTCAAAACATGAAACGCCCGATTATGATAAATGTTAACAAATAAAACTTGGAGTCACTCAAATATCTTGTAAATTACACAGTTCTGAATTTAGACTGTGATTAAGTTGTATAAAAGCATTAATGATGAGAATGATTCGAATCTCGATTGACCTTACTGAGAATTTTGTCCCGTAGCATGTTTTAATAAACACCAATAAAAGTAATTCTTTTGCCCATAATGTATAGTAATTCTGCTATTTGGAGTATGAAAAAAATCGTTGTGCAAATTAGTAATAATTGACTGGTTGTGGTAGAATGTAAAATGGTTTGTTTTGTTTCACTGAACTTCATTATCAAACTATTTGATTCATATCATTCGATCAATATTCAGTATTGATGTTATTTTGATATTCATGAGGAAACAAATGATTCTAGCTCATTCGTCGAAAATCCAGAAATTTACTAATTTAGAACGGTGAGCTAAAAACTGCTGAATATTCAATTAACTACATCACTGCAATGCATAGGTATACAAAGATGTTTGAATATGAATGTTTTATTAGTTCCACCTTCCTCTTTTTCGGAAGTAACTATTTATAAGATGCAAATTGTAGTGGAATGTATTTTTTTGGTTAGGCATGGTAAATTTTCTTTTCTGCCCGTAAACAACAAAATTTATATCACTTTCCCAAACATCCACGTTTCTCTTAATCTAAGCTGACAAGTTTAAGTTGATTTCCTTTTATATCAGATCACATGCAGATATATATTTTCTTTTCTAATGTTATTATTAGGAGTGGGCTATACATGGGTCAAAAATACTTTTTTTGTAATTTCAATATGGGAACAGTTTTTTTTTATTCCTTGTAATGTATCTCAACATGAAATGACAATATTTTTTGTCTTGGGTCCGAGAAAAAAGTGTGCCAGGCCAAAATCCAAAATGGCCGCCAAAACCACCCAAAATCACAGTTTTGGCCACAACTTCTTTATTTGGTGGTCTTTTTCTTTGGTTTTGGTGTCTTTTCATATATATTTGGGGGCAGGCAATTTGTTTTTCCTATAATTTGTACTTTTAAACCATTATTTGTAGAGTTAAAAGGTAATTATACCTGAATTTTTCAATTTTTATAGCCTTTTTTCAGCCAAAAAGTAGATTTTATCGTCCTGGGGTTCTTGGATATTAGATGGTACGAGGTCAACAATAGCAAGCAGCTTCATAGAGCTATATCGCTTTTATTCCTGTACTATGGGTTTTACGGATATTTGTGAAATATATCTTAAAGAAAAATGTTAATTATCCATAGGGGCTATACAGTATACAATGTACTGTACATACTGCACTGCATAAATGCATTGGCCACCATGACAAGGTATGTATAAACTATAGTGTTATACATGTAGAAATGAGCTCCTAGGTTTAGAATTAGATGCCTCAGAAATTGAAGATGTGTTTTGTCTCAGAAACTGAGGACATGTTTTGTCAAATATGCTAATTCAGGGGGCGGAGAAAGGTAATTAACCCCATATCATGGCATTTACACTGTAGATATTCTGGGCCCCGTTGCATAAAAATTTACCATTATGTTAACTTACATGATATCCTTGGTTCTGATTGACTGTTGATCAACTTTACCATGATTATATAGTTACCTGACCCCATAAACATAGGCCAGTTAGACACCACAACCAGGTAAAAAAAGCCTCCAAATTAAGAAGATTTGGCTACATGTAGATATGTGATGTACGTATATGATATGTGATATTTTATGTGCAATTTACGTTGTTGGTTTCATCATGTACATCAGCTGACAAGCAATCAAATTCACAATTCACAATCTAATTTTAAACCTTAGGAGCTTATTTCTATGACACTATAGCTTATATACAGGCCTTGTCATATGTCATGCTGGTCAATGCATGGAAATATGCAGTGTAGTATGTACAGTAACAGTACATTCATTGTATACTGTATTGCCCCTATCGATAATTAACATTTTTTTATTTGATAAGATATATTTCCCAAATATCCGTAAAACCCATAGTAGAGGAATAAAAGCAATATAGCTCTATGAAGCTGCTTGCTATTGTTGACCTTGTACCATCTAATATCCAAGAACTCCAGGACGATAAAACCTACATTTGGCTGAAAAGAGGCTATAAAAATTGGAAAAATTAGGTATAATTACCTTTTAACTCTACAAATAATGGTTTAAAAGTGCCAATTATAGTAAAAACAAATTGCCTGCCCCCTAAAACATATGAATAGACACCAAAACCAGAGAAAAAGACCACCAAATAAAGAAGTTGTGGCCAAAACTGTGATTTTGGGGGGTTTTGGCGGCCATTTTGGATTTTGGCCCGGCACACTTTTTTCTCGGACCCGAGACAAAAAATATTGTCATTTCATGTTGAGATAAGGTAAAAGGAACACAAAAAAACTGTTCCCACAGTAAAACCAAAAATCACCCACTTATAGCCCACTCCTAATGTTATTATAATGAGGTATGTGAAGAGTTAAGTATTTTGGACGATTTCTGATTTCAAGCTTTAGTTTTCCTCTGTACAAGGTTTGGGAGCTCTTTCAAATTCAGCTTTTTCAACACTCTTAAGCCTTTTCAGCTCTTTTCTCTTTGCTCACTCACACCATTGTGTAATTTAACATTTTGAATCTGAATTATTATTGAAGGAAGAGGAAGCTCTCAACGCTCTGTCTCTAAGAGACAAACATACAGAGACTGAGGACATTTTGAGCAAAACATCGGATGATAAGATGAAACACCTTGAATCTGAAAAGGTGAGATAATAAGGGGAAAATCGAACTCGATGGGAAAGGTTCGTACTAATATTTGCTCTCGATATTGTCATACGTATTGTTTTTTATTATTGTTTTTTTTTTACTTAGGAAAGGAGCAAAAGTCTTGTAATAACGCTTTTAAAACGCTCTCATCTTACATTAAATACATATTAGAATAAAGTTAAGCGCCACATTCTGACTGCGTCAATATATTAACATATAGTTTATTGAAATGTGAATGTATCAAGTCCACTTTCATAAAAGATTTTGATTTTGTGATGTCACAAATCGTGTGATCTAAATTTTCAAAAGGCGAAATTTTCTCAAATCATGAAAGTGGATTTATCTCTGAGGGCAATATACGATTACACACATCATTTCATACCTCCTTCAATGAGAAAAATATTTAAATTCATAGGGATGCTTAGGAGGTGCAGATCTCGACTAGACAATACTATTAGTGGTAGTTTCGGGTCTTCAACAAATCCCGTTTAGCTTTCTGTCCCACAGAATAGAAATTAAACAATGGAATCTCTGAGAATTTACACATGACTATGCGGATGAAAATGACAGAGTTGCACTTAAAATTTATTTTGCTATTTTTAACTTTTCCTTTTCCCTCCTGGTTCCAGTCTAAACTTCAGTTGGCTGTAGAGGGCTGGGAAAAGGAAATGAAAACGATGAAAGAAGTGGTCAGAGCTTTGGAGGTAAGTATTTATTGTCTCATAATATTGGTAATAATTTCAGTTGAATAAAATAGAGTAAATTAAAAAAAAAACCTAAGTCAGATATAAACAAGAAAGTCATTGCCTCTTTAAATTCGCATAAATTCTGGAAAAAAACCCGGTAATATGCTCAACATGGCAGTTTTTGCAAAAACCCAAGCATACTTAATTTCTTTTTAATCTTAAATGATTTATTTCAATTTGATTCACTTCATTTATAAGATTGGAAAGAGGGAGGGGGTGGTGATTTTTAATGTTGAAGACTAAAAATGCGAAGAATACTTAATATTTTCAATCAAAATACTGATGTCAAAATCATCAGTTTTATGTTGGCCTATGCCATTTCTATGGTATATCTTTGAAAATTCTTGTTTCCTCATCAAAATACTGATTTCAGCTTTTAAGATACTGAAAGGTCATTCAGGTTGGCAGCTCTGAATAGAATACAACAGGAATGGTGACAATGTTACATCATCGATACCCTCAAATACCGGAACTGATAAAAAGATGGTTGAGGGTAGTCAATAAGGCAAGCTTCGTTATTGCTTCATCCATGGATAGTTGCTATTTTGCTGTTATTACGAGAAGTCTAGGTTTCATTCAGAAGAAAGATCTGCCTTTCCGTTCTAGGTATAATTTTCATGTGAGACACACATGCACGCGCGCGCGCACGTACACACACACACATTGTAATTGTTAGATTTATGATTAACCTGCAAGATCAAGTGGAAAAAGGATAGATTTAAGATTTCATATAGAAATATATATAAATTTTCAAAAAAGGGATGGTGTAACATAATTCCGCTACGTTTTCCTCCATTGTGATGAAAATCCGAGTTAATATATAGCTATATTATCAAAATCATATTTTCAGTCAGTGATTTCCCTTTAAGATTGTAAATTTGGGAATCCGTTTTCCTTACATAACCCAAAGTAGGCATAACAAGTGAACCAGCTTTCATGTATTTGATTTCACTCTAGCTGTCCAAGTACAACCAAGATAAAACGGTTCGAGAGCTGCAACACAGACTCCAAACCCAGGAAAGGAATAAGACGGCACATGCTGAACAGGTGCTAGATATCGATAATAAATGCAAGGGTCTTCAAAAAGACATGACATTTTATAGGGATGCACTGGGCATCCTTAAAAGGGAAGGTATGTTTGAAAGAGGCCATTTTAAGGATTTGAAATGACAATGATTATGTTTTGCGATAACTAAAAAAAAAACTGTTTGACTGTTTGAAGGACCAACTTCAAACTTAGTTCATGTATGATCTGATTAGATTTAGGATCATGAGTTCAAAGGTCAATTATGATACTTGAGATTTCCCCCATTTTTGTGGTTAATGATGGACCTTTTTGTTAATTTGTGCATAATTGGAGTAGATATACGTGGCCCTCGTGGACGTGAAATTAAGTAAGTTGCTCAAGATTGGTCATTACTGATTATATGCTATCTAAGAAAGAATATCCGACTTCTACAAAGTGCCAGAGACTGCAAGGATTTCTCACCTCAATTAAATACACTTAAAAACTAATACGCTTTTGATGTATTCATTTCATTACTGCTATTCTATACAGTAAATTCTCAATGACCCACTTTCTAACTCCTGGTTGTCATGTTGGTGTCTTCCTCCAAATAAAAAACACCTATCCTTGTATTAATTTGACAGTGAGTGAAGCTGGTGTATTGAACATGAAGTTAACAGCAACCAACACTCATCAGAGATGCGAGATATCCTCATTGAAAGAAGATCTTGATAAGAAACAACAAGACGTCATAAAGCTACGTGCCCATGTCACTGGCATGCCAGACAACGAGAGCAACAAGAGGGAGATGATCGAATTGAAGATTGAAGAACTAACTAAAGAATTGAAACAGGTAAAAAGAAAGTGCTACTCAAAGATGTGAAATATGTTTTTCAGCGTAACATTTCTCCTGTCATGTTGCCGATATGAATGATACACCCGCTTTTCAAGGTGGAGCAAGATATTTATTGACATACCTCTTCACCTGGATGGCGACCAGTTAGGCTGGACTAATGCCTACATAACGACGATTGGTGCCTCTAGCGCCTTAAGCATTTTGTTGTGTTAAAAGAAGCGAGAGAGGATCGAAGAATAATGGCACCCCGCTATCATCAGAGTTTTTTTGTTGGTAGTGGAATACATCTAAAATGTTTGATGAACTACTTTCACAATTCATCCATTTAAAGAAATGAGTGAAGGTAATGGCAATCGAACCTTTGCATGTTAGTTGGGTGATAAAAATGTTCTTTTTAACTTACTTTCTATATGAATTTAAAAATTCTATTCTAGTCTTATTAGAGAATGGAAGGCGATTATCCGACACGACGTGGCCACGGAATGCCATTCGCACTTTGATTTTTGTCCTATGATGTATTCATTTTTGTTGTACCATGTAATTCATCTGAGTCAACATAATGATATTCTTTGGAGCCTTTAACCAACAAGCTCTGCTTTTACTTTTGGCTCGTCATATCCACATCCCTCATTTTCTTTCTTTCTTTGTCATTAGTTTAGAACCAGTTACAAGAATACATTATAGTACTTTTTTCTATTGTTATTTTAGGTATACATTTCATATTTTACGATGTTTATTTATGCTTATCTATGATAATTTGTATTGTATAATATTGTTTGTATTGAGTTGTTGATTTTGTTGAAAATGTGAAATGTTGATATGAATAAACCTTGAACCTTGATTCAACCAGTCCATGGTTGACTTTTATAAACTTGATTTAGTATGTAAATGAAGTCGTCAAAACCAAGTCCTCCCCTCTCTTTGTATCCATCCACAGGTTGCACTAATAAACCAAGATTTGAAGACTCAATATGAGGAGGGTAGACGAACTAATCAGGTAGTATATCTACTAATTTCATTTTCCAAATATGCTTAGTTACAAAATGAATTAGATTAAACTATATTTGCTGCATAGAACAGTTCTGCTTACTAAACCATAGCATTCCTCATCATTTAGTCATAACATTTTAAACTGATTCTCACAGACAGCAAACACTATCATTACCCTCCTACACCCTAAAAAATGAAGTGCTAATTTAGCTCTTAAAAAGCGTGTATAGTGACTGCACTTCGGAGTGCTGATTTGTCTAGTTCAAATTTGAAATAGCACTTCATTTTTTAGAGTGTAAACAGACCCACAATTACCTACACACCCACACACACCCTTACTAACCCATAATTTCATTAACCAGAATTATATATTCAACAAGATACAAAAAAGAGAAAACTTTACTTATTCCAAATTATTACAACTATGGTTCACTTTGCACTGCCACTCTATATCCCCACACCTCAAGAAAATTTCATTTTTGGCCTCGAAACGTTTGATGTCGTTAATTCCACTGTTGCTCTTGTCTTTTTTTTTGCTCTTTGATACGTAGTTTATATCAAAAGTAGACTTTGGTTCGAATAAATTTTTTCAATGATAAGCTAGCGAGCGGAAAAAGTTGTGCTAATATGTGCCGAAAATACCATTTAAATGATATTTTAGCAAAGTGAAAATTTGAAACAAATATTAAAATATGCATCTTATTAATGTGCAATATTTATTATAATAAGGTATTATTGTGATTATTCATTAATAGCATTACATTTGCTATTTTAAATCACTACCAATTTCTTCATATCTCCTTATCAATTTTCCTGACTTCATTTTTATTGGTAATAACATAATTGTCATGATTATTATCATTTGCATTTATCCTTATAATTGTTAGAATTACAGTGAATGAATATAATTATTAGAGAAAGCATTGTCTTCATCATCATATCATGTTGATTTACACTCTATATTGAATGTTTTATTTAGGTTACACAAACACAGTTACAAGAATCCCAAGACCTTTTGCAACGGTTTATGACATCTACTGACGAGCTAAAAGAGAGAACTACCCAGCAAGAAACCAAAATAGCCACGCTAATGAAAGAATATACCGATCTGTCAGAGCGTTATTCAAGAGCAAAATCAGAAGTCGCCGAGCTACGCCAAGTTATGAATGAACGGGACTCTAAGAAAAAAACCGAGGTAGATATTGTAAACGAACATAAGTATACTCTTTAGGTACAAAATTAAAAAAAGAAAAGAAACCCCCCAAAATATGCTGAAGTCAATCTAGTTATAAATATCTTGATAGAAATTATATTTGTTTAAATGTCGTCCCTCAATCCTCAGGTCCCCAAGATTACATATTACATATTACCAAATTACATAATTTTTTTTCTTTCTGTGTCGCCTGCATAGCAGAGCGAGATTATAGGGCTCGCTTTTCGATGGTGGTGGCGGCGTTTTCTACATTGAAATCTTAACCAAAGTTTATTTTTTCAAATGTCATCATTGAACCTTGATAATTAAACTTGGAATTACGGGTAATCAAGTATCACTGATCATCATGTCCCTAAACAGGTCCTTAGACTGGAAGAGGAAAATGAAAAGATGAAGAGCGACCTCAGTAAAGTTAGGAAAACTGTGCTTAATCTTGAAGATATTAACGCCAGTTGGGCATCTAAAAATCATGCCATTACAGAGGAAATGGAAGATTTGAAGGTAATATGATACAATTAATTTGAGAAGATTTAAATATTTTCAATAATTTGTTACGCTTGCATAGAAGATTTGAAGGTAATATGATACATTTAATTTGAGAAGATTTAAATATTTTCAATAATTTGTTACGCTTGCATAATAATGTGAGCTTTATTGATATCTATTATGCCTAACGTAACCAGTTTACGTGTTAAAAAAAGCAATACATGTATAACATTAGTACCTACAAGGAAATATTTGCATCCCTTCATTTAAATGTTTGTAGATTTACAAAACTTGAAAAAGAAACGTTCGCAATACTGTAATGTGGTAATCGGAGAACTTTTTAGATATTGAAAATTTGAGCTGCCTTTACAAACGCTGGATCATGTCGATGCTTTTTGTGTTTTGAATTTAGTCCTTTTTCCAAACTTAATTGCGCTTCCCAGACAGGAGTACTAAAGTTTTTATTATCTCTTCAAATGCAGATGAAGCTAGAATCCTCGTCTGCCGAATTAGACAAGATGAAGCTCCCGATTCACAAGAGTGACATGGAAAGTCAGACTAATTCAAACACCAATTTGGACAATTTCGATACAAGTTCTATCACGACAGGTGCCAAGGATCCCAAGAATGCAGAAACATTTCAAGAGTCGGAGGTTACTGTAGAACCGCACACGATGGAACAGAAAATAAAGGAGGATGCCCAACTGATAGAGCAGAAAATGCAACAGGAAGAGGTGAGGAATAACCAAAAAGAGGATATCACTTTCAGTGTGCCAGAACCCACGAATGATAGCCTCATTGGAGACAATAAACAATGCAGAAATGATAATTCGGATGTGCAAGAGACTAATAACCACTCCTCAGATAACTTCAAGGATGACAGACGTATTGGAGATGTGTCAGTGATGCTGATGGAGAACCCAACAGGCAAAGATGATAGATCTAGCTTTCATGGGATGTCAGCAGAAGGCATTAATCAGCATCAATTTCAGAGAAAGCTAACTCCAGGCACTCTGGATAGGACAGGATACTTGACTGAAGATCTGCACTCGAATGCTGAGGATTCTCAACTGAAAACAATCGAACCTGGACAGGATGGCAATGAAATCAAGATAATGAGGAAAACAATATCAAATACGGTCTCCCTCGATGCATCCAGAGAGACTTTGAAAGGTCCTGCCAAAGTAAGTTATATTGAGGATTCTCAGGCACATACGGATGATAAACTACTTGAAGCTGAGACAGGCAACGATGCAGAAGCTGAGACAGGCAACGATGCAGAAGATATTCTGCCGGTGGACAATGAACAAGTATCGGAGATGCAGGAAGACAAGACATCACACATGATAGATATTGATACTGCTTATAAAACACGAGAAGGTACTGCTAACCAAACACAATTGCTTACTGATACATCGGCAGTATTGGGAAATCTGGATAAGGTTGAGGTTTGCAATGAAGATATTCTTATACCCAGCACCTACGAAGAAGAAAATCTTGCGTGCTGCAGAGGGCAAGAAAATCAAGAAATGCACCAAGCAGATTTGAGTGGATGTGAGAATGATGCTGTTGATTCAAGCGAAAGTATGCTGCCAGTGGATGTACAGACTGAACGAGGAAAAATAAATTCACCTCTTTGCGAGAGCCTTGTGAGTTACCACAAAGGAGCAAAACCAGTTGAACAGATAGCAAATAAAAGCAAGTCGTCTTTGACCTCAGTACTGACCGAAGCAGATGTAGTGCCCGAAACCAAAGAGGCAGAGCATACAAATAAGATAGTTGCAGTGGAAAATTATTCTCTTACTGAAACTACTGTGCTCAAAGGTGCTCAGTGTACCAGCAGTTCATATTCAGGTCATAATTCCAGACATGAAAAAGCTGAGCCAGCTACAAGTCTCTGTGGATCGGGTAACTACAGCAGCTTATGGAAGAAAGGAAAATTCTCTCTCACGACAGAGCCTACCTGCCTTCAAACATCCAAACAGAAGATGGCAACTTCACTGCATCAGTTGTCAAGTCCTCCTTTTCTTATTAAATCTTCATTATCTCCTTCGGATATGGCTTCTTGTCCTCTCAATTCAGACTCGGAAGCAGTGTCCACTCCAAGCAACACCGATGACCGTTACTCTCTGGCTAAGACAAGGTTGACTTGGTCGTCTCCAGCCATAATGAGGACCAACATGATTGGAAGAGCAACACCATACTCATCAAGGAAGGATCTTGATCCGTTGAGAATGCAACCAACTGAAAATATCAACATCGCAACAGAAACGCCGCATGTATCGTATTCACATTCGTCAGCCCAGCAGCTTCATCAATCGCTTCGTCATATTGTGTGTGCACCATCTTTTACGTCCACTTCGGAATCCACAGTCACATCGATTGATCAAAAGTGTACAGTACCAAAATCTTTCGAGATTTCTCAAGAGTGTACCCAGGAGGCATCCAAGAACAGTTCCATTGAAATTCAGGAAACTGTGCCAAGGCCCGGGAGACCTATCTTTGACAAACAATCTAACGGAGAAGACCAAGAGAAAACTTTACCCAAGCAGGTAGGTCCTTTTCAATCCCCAATTTTCTCACTTGGCTTCCCTTGCGACTAAAACCGTGAGCACTTAACAAGTCTATTATGTGAACGAATCCATGTATGTGTTTGTGATTAATCTCTGTGCACGTATTTTGCATGACCCCCGTTATGACGTGGTTTTAAATCAGTTAAACTTAGGGCAACTATAAAGTGGTTTAAAGTAACAATGGAGACGCAATTTTACTAACATGATTTCCGGATAAGGTAATACGACAAAAGGGACATTTTCCTTCAATAAGTGACTACCGACAAAAATAATTGTAAAATATCAGTCTCATTGTTTGTATATACAGTCTAGGTCCTAGACTGTATATACATACAATGAGACTGATATTACTCTAGGAGCCTGAAAGTAGTAAAAAAATAACCTTTTTGCAACTTTTATGCTTTCTTAATGCGTTGATATAAACAAGGAGATGTTAATTTGATGGATATACTTTCTACACTACATGTATTGTGGTGCGGAAAGAAGAAGAAAAAAAAAACATTCCGAAGAACTCAAATTAAAACAAACACACCCCAAGACAAAACGGAAACAAAGCCTCTTAATTTTTTTTTCGGGGTGTATTTGAGGGTGCTTTCTAAATCTGATGACGTATTGTATTTCCTTCTCAAAATTTACAAAGAATTCATCAATTTCCTTTAAGTCAAACAAGCATCAGAATTCACAAGTTATCATCCTGACCTCATGTTGGAGGTGTTTTGTATTGAAATGTATTTTTTAGTGGTGGTGGTGTCGCTATTTTCTGAGCGACTTTACGAACGACTGGCGATCCATTCTTAAGAACTAAATGAACATTAACGGAAATCGGGCGGTATCATTTACCACAAGAAAGGAACAGTCCTTCGTAAAGTTGCTTTATGAAACACCCTACCGGGCTTTCCGTTTTTTCCTTTTTTTAACCAAACGTATAATTTCAAAGGGGAATAATTAAACTAATGAGCATAAATTCAAAGATAAATTTCTCGAAGTTTAGTTTAACTCTTTGTGAGTTGTAATTATAATCTGCAATTGAGTGAGAAACTTTGCGATTCTTCTTGTAGGACCCCAAACCAACTACGAAGGTTTCAAAGTACCCTACCTTACCGTTCAGTTTTCCAAACCGACCGCCTCCCGTCATAGACCAAGTTCATGGAGGTGCCGGAGATGCGGGTGGAGACGCCAGTCTATTCTCAGATGAAGAAGGCGAGACAGACATGGCAGATGATGTGGCTAGCCAGATCAATCGCATCCAAAATTTTCTGAAGAAGGACCGGTTGAAAAGGGCAAAATTGGAATGACCACTTTGCTGTTCAACCTTATCCAGGAAGACATACCTTAATAAAGTAAGGAAATAATCACTGAAGTTCCCGTTTATATTCCTTTTTTCCTAAGAAAGTCTTTATTCAGTATTTCATCATATCACAAATGATATAGTTCAATGCAAAATACATGTAATACATCACGTACAATATTACTGTATTAACTTTATCAATGTTTATAGATGACACATTTAAATAAGCTCGATGTGCCTTGATCCATAAAATGTACATTAAACTTATTTTGTTGCATATTCATATTGCGTTCTAACTCATGCTGATACTTTGTTTTAATGATGAAAAAAGGATAACATCTAGTTGAAAATATATAATATTTAGTATAAATATCAAAATTAAAAGAAGAATAATTTCCACCTGGTATGCCAAATACAAACTCAATAAAGATATCTTCATTGCACTTTCAAGAGTATTTTTCAAAATAACCCACCCCCGCCCCAACTCTGAGTTTTTCAAATATTTCTTTTCTATACTTGTTTAATGTTGTACGTAATGTTTTGCATCCATTTTACATTTGATTATGCATGTATAATTTATGGAGAAATATTGAATACTTTCTTTGAAATTTACGCGTGGAGGGGTATTCCCAAAATGAAAAAAAAAAATCAGAATGTAATATACCAACATTTTTCAATTTCAACACCAAATTTAAACACAAAGTTAACACCAAGAATATAAAAAATTTAGTATTGAAAATATATAAGCTACAGTATGTCGATAACTAACATTTACAATGAATGATATAAAATTCTTCAATGCAACCCCACATTCAACATTAAGTAGAGCGCGCAGTTGAGAGCATATTCTCACTTCAACTCTAATTGAGGTATTATGAACACAAATCTACAAGTAAGTTGATATTACCCCCTTGCTGTTATACTGTACTCATTTAATCGTCGACCAAAGGGAACATGATAATGTATACACGTGCATGTATATGATATACACGTATTTCCAAAACAGTTGGCCCGATATCACGCAAAGATTTTCTTAATTATCCAATTGTTGGAAGCAAGTATTTTAACCCATTTACATCTTTGTGAATAAATTTTAGCATTATATAAAATTTCAAGCTAAACTCGTAAATTTATCTGTGTTTGTGCCATGTCGTTTGGATGTTTCTAACGTTACCTTTAATTCAGAAGAATAAAATAATGTGAAACCTACAACTTTTATCGATTGATGTTCAATGTCGATATTTTATTTCTTTCTTTGTTGGTTTTTCATATAATTATTGTTAGGGAAGGGAATTTCGGAGGAAAAGCGTGAATGGGATTTACTAAAAAACTGCACATTTATCTATTTGTTAAATATGTTAGCAAAGTCATGGCCTAAAATGCAATGCCTGGATTGAAATTATTATAAAAATAGATAAATACAAAGTACGAAACACCGACCATTGCGTCATAAGATCAAAAATACAACGTTATGAAAATTCTAATTTATGCATTATTTTATCAATTTCGTTGTGTCAGAATTGAGTTGCCCCAATGTATAACCTTTTAAAACCTGGTTCGTTGAGGCAACAATTGTTCACCACCTTTCCGTCTTCCAAGCCGATATAAAGACGATTTATGGCAACTATATTTTTGTGCCTGTCTGAAGGCAAGTCATCGTTACGAAATGAAGTTTCATAGAAAATATCAAATATGAGTTCTTGCACTCAATGTTTGGTTACTTTGGTGGTACATTATCATCACAGTGGACTGTTATTTCCCTAAGGACTATTATTAGGTTTCAAGCAGTTAAGTAAGCAATTCAAAAAAATTGTGTACATTCAACGACTTTTCTGACTTTATTCGACTTAAAAAAGAAATTATTACAAACCCCTGAAAAAAGTTTGGAAATCTGAGTTTAGCCATTAACTTCTCCCAGCTCCCAATTCTAAAGAATGCATATTTGGTATCATTAAGAAATTTCAAGGCATTGCACTTCCCTGTGGACCATAATCATACCATGTAGAATATCATATCTTTGAGAGAATTAAGTGGTCTATTCATTGGTATCAATGAATCACACACTAATGTTCACTAAAACCGAGGAGGGATAATCGATCAAATCAGATTTCCAAACTTTTTTTGAGGAGTTTATATTGAACGCACACAGCTCTCAGCATGCTCAGAATTAACTTTATGTATGCTGACATTGTGCAAACTGAATGAAAGGTAATTTCAAATTCAAAGCACAAATTTATTATTCTTCCACTATGAAACATCATTAAAAAAAAATCATCACTCCTGTATAAAATAAGATTCTTACCATACATTTCTATGTATAGACTTTATTTCAATGGTGACACATTACATGGATGTGTTCAAATAAACTTTGTACAAATATTTTTAATTCATAATATCTATGTTGCACAAAACGAATTTCATCCATTATTATAAACACAATTGAAGAATGATCTAATACACTTTAGATACTGGTATATAAAATGTACTAAATGTATAAATCTATACAAAAATAAAAACTTGATGTAAAAAATGTGCGCTTTATCTTTCATCTTCATTGTACATTAAGTCCATTCGAACTTTTCTTTTCATTCTAGCACTTCCATTTACAGATTCGCAATTATAACAAAAATATATTATATCACATTTTCCTAATTATGTACAGTGATTTTCATGCAGAATAAGTAGTTTATCTCGATACTAAAAGACATTTTTTTTTATTATTGATATCATTTATCTATTTATTCATTTATTTTGTGGGGGGATTACGAGCCAGAAAACAAACACGATAGGCCTAACTACTGTAGATATAAACATATTTTGCGATGTAATACTGAGTGTATTACTGCTATGTACAGGTGTCAATGATTATCATACCTTATTTCAAATCTATACATGTTTACAATAATGTACGATTACGACTACTGTATCTTTTTTCTTTCCTCCTTAAAAGGGAAATGTAATATTTGAAAAAAAATCTACAAAGAAAATCCTCAGTGTGACAATTTAACGTTTAGATCTTTTTTGTTATTATTATTTGTCGTTTACACGGCGCTTTTTCCATAAGGCCTAAAGCGCTTACAATGAAAATGCTAAAAATAGATAATATAATGCTAAAAGTATGAAACAACAAACTAGGGCTAATCATGAATATCATGAATCATGAATATTCTTATTCAAAAACATATCTCTCCCAATTTCCTACGTTTTAGGAAAATTAATTAGTTTTACTACCAGGGGCCCGTTTCATTAAGAGTTGCAACTGTTGTAACTTTGCCATTATGGTAACTACCATGGTAACCTTCATTTTGATTGGCTGCTGAGCCCTGTTGCCATGGTAGTTGCCATAATAGCAAAGTTATAACAGTTGTAACTCTTTATGAAATGGCCTCTAATGATTAAACAATGTGAATGATTCTACTAGTTCTTCAAAGTGTACCTAGCATTTATTTACCAAACCACCTTACCCTAACTTCCACCCACACTTACACACCATCCCACACACATACAAGCATCCTAACACACAAAAGATAGACAAATGGCTTAATTACAATTCATTTACTCCGCGATTAGTACTTTGCGATCAAAATATGTTAGATAATTGTTGTTAGAAGTCAAACATCTTTAACACAACTAAGCGCAAAATAATTCATAAATGCAATATGAAAATATGCCATGATAAATGATATACATGTATGTGATATCAAGTATCAATGCGCAGTTGAGTATATGCACAGAGTAACTGCCCTATATAAATGGAAATAGTTTTATGATCGACTGGATCCGTAAAAAAATATGTATTGAACAAGTCGGATGAATAGTTTGATCACTGGAATCAAATACCTTGTACAAGGATAACGACACGATATCATCTATGCATCCATGAGCAAATACAGCTTTCTTGGTGTTGGACACAGAGAATTTTCCAAGTTACTAGAAATAAAACAGTAGGGCTTATCGATCTAAATCTTTTTACAATGCTTTTTAGTAAAAAAATGAAAGCTTCTTACTCATGGACATTTTTTTCATTTTCACACCTTAAATGGGAATACACCTTTGAGGTTGTGATGATGATACTTGAAATTTGTGTTGGACATAAATATTGGCAAAGACTCTTATTTGCTTTACAAAATGTCAAATCATCAAATTATATATTATGTTTCGAATAAGTCATACAAAATAGAGAAAGTAACATCAATACAAAGAAATTACAAAATTAAAACAGATCATTCCAACAAATATGTACAAGATTCAAAACATTGTACTAAATTTGTGTTATCACTTTTATAGGTCCCTGGTTTGCCCCCCTCTTCTCAATCTACGCCTGAAGGAACCAACAAAACAGGCCAAACAATATAAATGTACATATATGATTTGTTTGATACAAAATACTACATAGCCGCTCATAAAGTTGTTAATGTAACTTACATTGTTGGTCTGAATGTTAGTGTTTCAAATACGCAATAGCTCTGAGGATAACATTTCATGGCGTAGTGGTGGTGAAGGGACGATACGGGAAGTTTGTAATTTTCAAATGATATTTTATTCATGTATATGATTCTTGGATTATAATGTTTCGACTTCCAGCTTCTTTGATTACCCTTTAAACTATCAGCTGGACTCACATTGGAATAATAACTTAATATAAATACCTACATAATGGAGGCGTTCGGTCTCACGCTTGCTGCTCTCGCATATCTGGGCCACAAGTACTGACAAAACCCACTCCAGCTTCAAACCCTTTAGTTACCTTACTTAAAACGTATCACTACATACCAGTCCATAACGTTTTCACAACACCGGGACAAGATTCACCGCAATAGAAGTTATCTTGAATCAAGGCTAATCTTGCACTTTTTAAAACCAAGGATTGTGGTCCACGATGATCCTTATGCGATACATGATATATTTAATTGGGATACTAGCTTTAAAGAAAAAACAAATTCTTCCAAAACAACCTCTATAGGAAGCAGCATAAATACTGCATAGATTGCATAGAATATATTGTTTAAATAAACTATCTCTAGATTTCTTTAAAACATGGGCGTGTATTGGGTAAACGCCCATGACAAATGATTTCGCAAGACCTTTACTGATTGAGTCAGAAATGAAAATTACAAAATTACACCTCAATAATCGACAATTTAAAGAAATCTCATTTCATAAACACAAACCCCAAAACCTTTTACAAATATCCTGAAAGAGTATAGCTTGTCAGATACAATTTGCATGGTTATTTATTTCAAAATGGTAATTGTTTGATAAGCACTGTTCTCATTTAATGTAATTAAGTAAACGGGTATTGTGCAATGAGGTTTACTGCTATTCATTTACATTTATGACGTAATGGATATTTTGATTAATCATGTTAATTTCCGCCATGCCTAACTCTGAAACGAGTCAATTTGTAAATCACCCAAAAGAATACGTTGCGAACATCAAATATACCACAAACAAGTGATATTAAACCGTTTGCACGATTTGGGAGGAGTTACTCTTTCATAAAATACAAAACTGCTATTTCATATCAAACAATACATATATGTATATATATATATGTATTCAGTTGATAATCTTATAACTTCCAAATCAGTAAGTCCATAGAATGGATGTTGTATATAAAAAGTTTTTGTTTTGAACAGTCGTCTTTTCTTCAATCAATAATTTCATTAACACTGGATTAAATGGATGGGAAAATTAATGTAACACTTCTTGGAATGTACCTATGGCTATCCCACAATAATCTTACCACAGACTCTTATTTTGGTGACACGACATTTATTCCTGCGACAATTGCTTCGGTCTTAATATCGTCTAAGATGTAGGGTTAGGTTTTCAATAGGATTTTATCTTAGGTTTAGGGTATAGTGTTAAACCCTGGGTTGAAGTTGGTCATTCGATGAGTGTGTGGAATTAAGAGCGGAACGATTGTCGCCGGAGCAAATGTCATTTTAAGCCTGATGACTCTTACATGTATTTTACTGTATTGCAATAGTTTTTCACCACTTTGTAGAGAACTACAAGTGCGCTATCACTATAGATTAGCAATGGTATAGCGACCTCCTACTCCTCAGGTGACGAAATTTAAGAAAGCGAATCTTATTTGGAGTGACAAACATCAAAGAGTTTTGGCTCAAAAAAATCTTCCGGCGTGTGAATAGGTTGTGAAATCTGTAGATAAATACGGATAGAGACTGGGATAGAAACCTCCATCAAATGAACAGCTAAAGGAAATATCCAAATGTTATCCATGATCAACCGCCATTTCTGTGAAAAAAAGATTAATAAAGGATGCATAATCTCTACTAGTACGCTTTTAACATTTTATAATTGAAAGCATGGAAAGTGTTATGTCTTTGTCGTGTTTGGCAAATGTTTTCTTATTTATCCTTCAAGGAAGGTAAGTCCCTTTGTCATGTTTGCGTTTAAAAATGGAATTTCAAATGACAGAGTTTTTGCAACCGCAACGCAGAACGCTTTGGGGCAACATAGAGAATATATTGCCAAATGTCCTTCATGAGAATAAAGTCTTTGTCGACGATTAGTGAATCGAAATAGCAGTTTCGTCTTGGACTCTGGACAAACGACATATTTTCAAGTTTTCGTCAGCTCTGAAACCTAGGACGAAACTGCTGTTCTGGTTCACCAATTTTCGACGAAGACCTCAAAGCTAGATATGACTTGCATTTTCAATTCATTTCCAATGTTTTATTATTCGTTTTTCGTAGCGGTGAGAAAACTCTGTATTTTCTTGAAAACAAGACAAAGTACATTAATGGTACATCAGATATAGGCCTGCACCCTCCTCCCCGCCCCTCGTTAGTTACAGCGGTCCCTGTAGTCATGGACTCGAAATTTCGTGAATTGTTCATCACATCTGTGCTTAGCATCCTGAATCCACAAATTTATACACATTTAGTGTAGTTTAAAGTAGTCCCAGTGGGGCCAGTGACCTTGAACCTTGAATTACGATTGTTTGTAAAATGATGATAAAGATTTCGGTGATATGTTTCAACTTACCCCACTTGCGTCTCGTTACGAACAGTATCGAGTAAGTTTTGACAGGTCGATAATTGATCTTCACTTGCGCAAAAATCGAATATAGCACACGTAATGCCTAGCATCAAGGTATCTTGAATACAATCTGAAAGGAAAACGAAAACAAATAGATATACCGAAAACAGGGGAAAATGGGGAGAAGATGTAAGAAGCCTGGTTAGAGTATCTAAGTGCAAGCTGAATATGTCGATCTGGAAGGGAACTTTTTAAGTTCTGAATTAGTACGGAATTACGAAGTTATGTCGGTAAAGTGTCTACCTTTCGAACCAAAGGTGACGGGATCGAGTCATCCCTGGGCGGATGACTAAAACCTGCGTGGTGTGTAAACGTCTCTCCACTGCTCCATATAATCATGCAGGCTATGTTCCAGTGGGGAAAAAACTCTTCGTCCCTCGGAATGGACGTTAAATAGAGGCCCTGTGTACAGGATAGTCATCACCTTTGCACGAAAAGAACCCACATCACTATTCGTATAAGAGGGGAAAACCGGGGTGTAGTGGTCCACCTGCTATGACGTGCCCAATCAGTTATATCGGGAGGATAGACCTGCGGGTCATAGTGTTCAGTTTGTTTTTCACCTCCCAAGCACAGGTGACGCCAAACAAATTACTACTACTACAAATGATAAATATTATGATAATGTATCTCACTAAAAGAGCAAGATGTACGGGAAACTCGATGTATGAGAAAAGTACTCATAACTATCGCCACAGATTTCACAGAAGCCACTGTTTAGTCGCCTTAAACAGAAGATGCAGACAATACAGTTGGCACATAGATATATAGGGGCTTGCCGTAGAAAGAAAATGCGGAAATTGTATTTCATTGTTCAAGAGGACCCCAAGACCAAACTACTTTTCGCTTAAACTCAACCATTCGAGATGGACATATTGTTATTATCATTATACTTATTATTATTATTACTATTATTATTATCATCATCATTAGTGGTAGTATAATCATCATCACCTATAGGGGGCCTATGGCCATTACTGTCATTAATAACTTACAACAAATTGTATATTGTTATGTAATCAAATCAATATTACTCTGTTAATGTTAACATAATTATTTAAGCGTCCACTGTAACACTATTTCACAACGTCTAAATAAAAATAAAATAATAAAAAGTAATAAAAGAAAATGGAGCAGTGTAATTTAATTTTCACATTCTCCAGATATTCGTATATTCGCCGTTGTGACTGTATATGGAAAGAGGTGAAAACAAATAAATCCAGTCGAACGAGTGACTAGCCACACTAAAATATGACTTAAACCCACAGCAATCATAAAACAAAATTTTGACTATACCTAGAGTGTACATTCAAATAACTGGGCTGGGAATACTATACCAACGTCACTGACAGCAGACCGATGGGTCTGGAGTCAGTTACGTTGGTATGACTTTCGCAACGGTTACTTACTACTTCTCTGATCACAGTACTGCTTCATTTTATTATCCCAACAAAGACCAGCTGCTCCGCAAAAGAACTTGTCCTCGCTGCAAGCTGTAGCAAATGACAGAATGTGGAAGGATATTTCAGTATCGTAAGTTTAATGAAACCACTGATATATGGCGAAATTGTTAAAAAAAATATGGGGAGGGGGATTATCATCGAATGAAATTTCCAGTTCTGATACATTATGTCCACTCCAACATAAACTTGATTTAAATGAAAAAAAGAAAGATAAAATATACTTAATACTGAAAATTCATCAAAATCGGATGTCCAATTAGAAAATTAATACATTTGAAATTTTCCTTTATTTTCAGAAATCAGTTATAATATGCACAACGTAGTGATGTGCAAATGGAATGATGTCATTGACTAGTTTGGTTGTTATTGTTTTGCACATTCGCCAATAAGGAGATTCTTCATTCTCCTAAGTCCATGGTTGAGCAGTGATAATTCAACATGTTTATGGAGGCAATTTAACATGTTCAATATTCTATGCCAACGTTGATAACTTTTTACTGTTTGCGTGGCTATACATTTTGAAAATTATATACCGAAATGTTTGTTATGAGGACAAAAATTCAAATATTTCGTATTTCTCATAATAGTGAGTGGCTGACGTCATCGTTTCCTTCATTTACCGAATCAGTGTGCACATATTGTTTGGGAAGCTGTTTTGTGAAAAGCAAAAATGTCAAAATATCACACTTTTCTTGATTTACAAATGATTTTCGCTGTCTATACACAAATCAACTTTTTGTTGCGGTGGACTTGCACTTTTAAAGAGATAAATGCAGTAAGAATAATTGAAACAATTATACTAATAAGCTCGTTTGTTCTTTTGATACTATTTTCAATTCCTTACTGCAATTTTGCTCATCTTTTCCGTCATCACAGTCGAATACCTCATCACAAACATAGTGCCCATGTATACATCGGTTGTCACATGCAAACTGGTGTGATGCACAATCTGAGTGGAAATAATAGAAAACGAATGACAATGATAGTTAAGAAGATACTTATTACTGATATTATAATAATAATCACGAATATTATAAGGAAAATACTGACACTTATTCTAACTTCCGCCATTTGCGTGATATAGTTTAGGGTAATTCCATACCTTTAAATCCACCATCGCAGTTTGCTTTAAAAACACCGTACGAGACTGAACGTAGCTAGCTAGTATAGTAGAAGCAGCAGCGGCAATAGTAAACGAAGCAATAGTAGAAATGACAATGGTAGTGGAGAAAATCGTTGGTGATGGTGGCGCAGCACTAGTATCATATATAAATTCTACAAATCAATAAATGATACATGACCATAATGCATGTACTTACCGCATCCTTCTTCATCCTCTCCATTCTCACAATCTTTATAACCATCACATAACCACGAGTGCTGTATCCTTATTCCTTCTGGACATGCGTAGTGGGTCTCAGGGTTATAGTCTAGTAAATGTAAAATTAGAGTTTTTTCACAATCAAAGAAAAGACAAGAATGTTTAAAATAGCAAGAAACACCTTAACAAATTATCATAACATAATCAAATTATAGAGTAGGTCTATCAGACCCTATGTTAGTACTTGCATAATGATTAATGTTTTTGAGTGCAACGGACAGAATACTTCACGAGGTGAAAGACAAAATAATTTATTCTATGAGGCGTAGCCATTGCGCGAATGGATTTTTTTTTAAAGGACACCTAAAATACCAAAAAATGTCCCTCTAATATAGGACTGAATTAATTCTAAAATGTGGTAGGATTCTCAAATAAATGTTCAGGAGTAGAAAGCTCATTTCATGATGTAACTTACATGAAAATTTCATCGGTCGCGCTTTAGTGGTTTTGAATACACTTTCTGTTACGTAACAGTGGTGCATTTTAGCCCATTCTGAGTTTTCAGCATTGATGCATTTCTGCATTGTCTATGGCACGTTAACCCCCATTTTTACACCTAGGATCTGAGCAGGGACATTTTCGTAGTCATATCCAGGCTCATCAAAACATAAACAGAAGGACAAGAAACGTACAAAAATTAGTTCGTTTGATGATTGTTAAGGGGAATCAGTGCACCAACTTGAAAGAAAATGTGAATGATGGATGAGTAAAATAAACTGAAAAAAAGGAGAATCCACAAGTTAATCACCCTTTGCGAAAAGAAACTTTACCAGAGAAAATTTTGACTTTTTTTCTTTAAAAAGTTGCATTGAATTAACTTGACCTCAACTTATATCAACTTTCCGTTCCCGTAGCAAATGCGAAAACTCAATAGTGAATGGGCAAATCGAAAACTCGGTCGGTATTATATTTTTTATCATTGCAAGTACTCACGACAAATATCGTTGCTCTCGTCATGCATATTACTGCAGTCATGAAAGCCGTCACAAACAGCCGTTTCTGATACAAGCTGACCGTCCGAACAGTTGAAATACGCTAAAGGTACACCAAAATGAAAAAAAAGCCAAACAAATTCAAACAAACAATTTTGAATCATACTGGTATTAAACAAGTGACTACTTGTGATTACCACCACTGAAATTTTGTATTAATACTGTTACAATTATTTTCGTTATCATTACTATTATTATCATAATCTCACTTTCAACACGCCCATGTTCCACATTACACGAATCGTTGAAGTTTGGGCCGTACTTTTGGTAGAAAAGTTAGGTGGATACTGGATATTGTCCACTTTCTCAAATCATGTATAATCAAGTAAACAAAACAAGAAACTCACTTCTTTACAAAATATGAATTAATGGTAATGTTACGGTATATCAGTCCCAGAATCTGATCCTTACAGTCATCTCGATGAGACCCATAAATCTACTTACAGCAATCCCTTTCGTCGCTGCCATCACCACACGTGTCAATGCTGTCACATCGAAATTGATCCAAGATACAACGCCTGTTATCACACTGAAATTGGCGCTCTGTACATTCTTTATTGGGGGGGGGGGTGATAGAACAGGAGTTAGCTCGGCATTAGAAAAAAAAAATCTCTAAGCTTAAAACATTCTATAATATAAATAAGGCTTTCACACTTGATCAATGTATTGATTAAATATGATCATTGATAAAAAAAATCGTAATTAACTTTTTTTGTCAAAACAACTGGATAACAAGAAAACATTTTGTAAACTACACTCTAAAAAAGGATTGGTCAAAATGACCAATCTGTTGGTTAGGTGTCCGACAGATAAAATTGGTCAAAAGCAACCAAATTATTGGTTCAAATCGACCAAAATTTTGGTTGATATTGACCAATCTTATCGGTCGGACACATATCAACCAACAGATTGGTCATTTTGACCAATCCGTTTTAAGAGTGTACTAAAAGAAAACGTATACCACTCTTGCCATGCTTTTATGCTAAACATGTTTACATCATTTTAAAAAAACGGCTGCCATAGCTGAGGTATCTAAATTAGCAAGGGCGACATACCATAACCCTGTGGGAGCAGGTATTGGCGGATGCGATTGTAAGTTTGATATATACGAATTTCACCAAGGAATTCATAGCTTTGAATCATAGACATAACATCGATGTTTATATATTCCATCGCCAGTTTGTGGGGAGACTAAAAAATAAAGAATGATGTTTCTTGCGTAAATATATTTTAACGTAAAACTTCCTCTACATCAGAAGACTTAAATATAGCGCTTATCTATGAAGATCAGACTGATTATTGGTCTGAAGTCGTCTTATGAATTCCAACAAAATCACGTTAATCATTTTAATTTACGTAATTACCTTACAGCCACAGCTAGGGCTTATTTAATAGTTTTAGGTGTTTTATAGCCTTTAGTTGTTAAAAATACTCTAAAATACTTGTTTTTATTCTATAACTGAAAACAATTTGTAACATTTTGTTATTATGCGCTGGATAAATGGTCTTTCAAAATATTTTTTTTTACTTGACATCACATAATACTAAAATATCGTTTTGATATTCTTACCACATTCTGTTTCATCCGACATGTCCAAACAATCCACAAATCCGTCACACATCCATTCCAGTGGAATCGATCCATTTCCATTTTTGCAGTCAAAATCAACTGAGGCAGGTCAATGGAAAAATACATTACATTATTTCCTTTCCGTTGTGAAAAAAATATTAATTTCATTACCTGTAAATCAGGAAAAAATATAAACCTTTGTAAGAACAAACCTCCTGACACAGCGTGACGTCACGTAATACTGTTAGACGGGGGAACATGAATAAAACTAACAATGTTGTACTCCGTAGCTTATATAGTTCCCATTTATCATTTTCACTCTCAGACCCGGTCTGGGCCTTTTAATATCGGAGAAATTAAAGAAATGATGGCAAAGTTGACTCAGGCGGTAAAGCGTCTGCCTGTCGAACGGGCGGAACAAAGGTCGTGGGTTCGAGTTTATCCCGGACCGATGACTGAAGCCTACGTTGTGTGTAAACGCCTCTCCCTATTCAATAGATGCATGATATGTTACAGGGGAAAAAATTCCGTCCCTCCGATAGGACGTTGAATGGAGGCCCCGTGTAGAGCAGAATCACCACCTTCCCACGTTCCGAACTCTTTCCACTAACCTCGGTGTAGTGGTCCACCTGCACTCTCACAATCAGTTTTATCGGGAGGAGAGACCTACTGTTCATGGTAATTAAGTTCGCTTTTCGCCTTTCAGGCACAGGTGACGCCAATCAAATAATAATAATAACCAAACAATGTAACATTTTATTCCAGATTAAAATTCTATCCCTCTAAAATGTGCAGTGTATATGCAGTGTGTATAAAAATAACGGGACAGTTTTGAAAAGTCTATCAAAATTCTGCTTTAAATTATGATGTCTATATTTTGTTGTTAATAGATGATCTTAAGTCCTATCTTTTAAATGCCATATCAGTTTCGTTCATGCTTGAGCGAACATGGAAAATTTTTTTGAGGGGTTAAAAAAAGGCTTGCGCCAAATGTCAGAAAAGGAGAAAAACTGATTATCAGATTTCTTGCTAACCAGCAAAAGACCTTTGACCCCATCATCCTCATGGATACACACGTAGTATTACCAAAGAATCATATGTGCCAAGTATAATAATTTTGTTGTTTTTGCCTGCTCTATTTCCCGAGAAACAACCTGTCGTTGTTTCTTATAAATTTGCGGCCCTCTTCACTTCTTGTGTTTCTCCACTTACGCTCTCGGCGTCTCCTACGACACTTAGCTGCATGAATTTCCTCGGTCATCCATGGACTTGAAGGTTTGATGATAATATTGCTAGTCTTTTTGGGTGCTAGCTTGTCGAGAAGAATGTTTAGAGAAAGATTATACCTGTCGATAGACGAAGAGAGGTTGCTATTCTAAATATCAATGGACTCCAGATCGGATTGTTCTCTGTTCAGCGATTGTAGAGGGCGAGTTGTAACAGTCCTACGAGGAGACAGTTTCTTCAAATCAAGCTTACAGTGGACAGCATGATGGTCAGACAGTCCCAGGATACACATGAGAAACTATAGTGGTCGACTCCCGGGTAATAAGCAAGTCCAGTGTATGGCCATGAAAGTGAGCCCCTTCTTGTACGAGCTGCTTCATTCCATATGAAGAAAGTATGTTTACAAACTACTTAGCACATACATCGTTCCAAACATCGACCCATATATTGAAGTCTCCTGTCAGGATAAGCTCAGATGGTTCCAGAACAAGTGAGTCAAATAGGGCCGCAAATTCCTCAAGGAATAGACTGTAAGGTATTCGTTGTCTTTGCTCTTCCACTACTCCCATACGATAGATGACAAGGAGAACAAGGGAACGCAACTGGCATGACACACGAGCTCGATAAAATTCAAAAGACTTGAAATTGAGGTACAGCGTCTAACTTGACTGACAGTTCAGATTTGTACAACGATCCTACACCACCTGCACCTTTCCCTTGTCGAATCGTATGATTGAAGGTGGATCCTTCAGGTGTACAGTTTCCAATAATAACATAATAATCCTTCAACCAGGTCTCAGTCAGTGCAACAATGTCAAAATTATTATCAGTTATAAATTCATTTTTCCTCATTACCAGGTCCCTCGGAGATGACCTTAAGCCGTTGGTCCCATGGTTGCTTGCTCACCGGCATTCGCGCTTTCTTAGCAATCGGGTAAAAGCCTCGGTATAACATGGCGAAGCGCCCAACTATATCGGTAACCTTATTTCTTACTGACCTAGCATTCAATGTGCACATGTTTGCCAAGAGTCTGGTAGGTACTATTGATATTAAGTTTCTTGAGTCAGACCCACAACATGTCCTCGGCGTGTTGGTTTCACAGAACATATACCATAGTCCTGTAGTTTTGTATATGTACCTAGTGGTATCCTGAGCTCTGCACACTTAGATTTGAATAGACAATAGGACTTCTATGGTGTAAGTAATAGCAGGCATTATTACAATAGTAGCTATAATGGTCGACAGACTCGCAACAATCACTAAGCAAGCGCTAGCCATAGCTCTGCATTCATGTTCTAGTCACACAATAGAAGAGAAACACAATAGCTATTGTCATCAATGCTGCTGTGTATCGAGTAGTGTAATGGTTGACAATTGGCTCATACATGAACATGGTGCAAAACACAAGTTCATCAGTACTCGTTCAATAGTTGTCAGTCCATCACAAATAAGAACTAGCAGGATCCTGGAGTAAAACAAAAGAGACTGCTAATAAATTCAGAATACTTTTCTTTAAACAATCAGAAGGAATTAAACAAAATCACAGAGCTCAATTCCAGATGCGACCTCCTGGCGCCACTCGTATCTATGAACATGATTGATTCAGGAATAAAGAAATCGGAGCGAGTTGAACGAAAACTTCAAAAAGGATGGACATGACCTCATAATATTTGACCTTTAGACCCCTAGACGACCTTTGACCTCACCATCTTCATGGACAGGTATGTAAAATAATATCATCCAATGATAAAATTTGCCAAGTATGAACATAATTGATGTAGAAATAAAGAAAAGAGAAGAAATGGAATAAAAATCAGCAAAAAGTCTGATCAATATTGTCTAATTTTGTGGCATTTGGCGCAAGCCTTTTTTAACCCTCACAAAAACGTCTTGTGTTCGCTCAAGCATGAAACTAATCTAAAACAGCATTAGAAAGATAAGACATCAGAGCACCTATCAATATAAAAATATAGACATAATTTAAAACAAAATGTTGAGACTTTTCTAAATGGTGCATACTTTAGGAGAAGTTAGCATTGCATATTTTACTGAGCCTGCTAATCATTATAAACGAATGTAATCTTTGACATTGATATCGTCTCTAATTCATGAATAATATATCTTTGTATCATTATAAATAACCATGTCTTCATTACGTACAATATTATTTGACATTTGAGAGTAAATTAGTGGTAAGCAATATGTTCTAAATATAATCGAAAAGTATACATACTGGGTGGTAAAGCAGTTTCGTTGTATATGACGTGCCAGAAGTCTGAGACGGCAGACACATTTGTGAAATAACTAACTTCGCCGCATTTGGGACCAGATGAAACGAGACCTATTAGGTGCCACGATTCTGATAAAGTATCTTCACAAACTAACGGACTTCCACTGTCGCCCTGAAGGTAAACAAGGAAAAGCAAAAACAAACAAAACAAAAACAAGAAAGTAGAAGAGAATAGTGAGAAAGGGAAGCAGCTGTAGTAATTGCTCCTATGTTCATGATACTGGCTGATCCAGGTGCCCCCCCCCCCTCATTAAATGAATCATGATCAAATATATATATATATATATATATTTATTTATTTTTTTTTTTTTACTGGAAAGCGTTATTCCTGACAGTTCCCCCCTGTTTTTTTCAATCCTGGACCCACCCCTGACTGATGATGTTGATTTTTGGGTTAGATTTGCAACTGAATCTGTAAAAGGTCTCGTAGAGAATGAGACATCTACATTTTGTTTTCGGCAAACTGGAACCAAGTTTCATTTCCAACCACACATAGCTTGTAATGTTACTCTGTGGTAGTTATCATGTTGAATACTAAAGGGTTAACGTAATTGCGAGCGAGTTGAGAGAGGAAACCGGCAAAACTTTGAATATTTTCTAAATTATGTATAATTTATATTTGTTTGGTAGTCTGACAAAGCCCTTTGTTGACCTATTATAAAGCAAAAGAGTGTCGATGTGTCTTCCGATAAACTAATGAACATAATAAAATCGGCCCATCTTTCAGAAAATTTTGATGCAAATGCGGTGTTGAAAATATACTTAACCAAAAAAAATCCCCTCTTCTGAGAAGATATAAAAAAAAAACAACCAATATACATCTCTGAACCAGAAGGGTTTTGAAGTTCTTATTGTAGCCTGTGCATGTGGATAATTTAATAAGCCGCTCTTTGAGTGGAAATTGAGGGCAACCTCTATTCCAAATGCAGGTTAATTGTTATTCTTCACCATCCATCACAACACACAATCTCCACACATGTGCTCTTTTTCTAATATGTTCATGGTTGGACGAGCACACTTTAAAAATGAAGCAAGGAATTATAAGTTTTATATGGTTTAAATGTATTTTTATTTACTAATGATTTCTCAATATCTATTGACTTTAATGTTAAAAAATAAGTGGCAGATATAGGATTTGAAATGGGGGGGGGGGGGGGGGCTCCAATTTATTGGGCGGGGCATTATAACATGTAAATAAGTATTTTTATTTTATTTTAAAGTGGGTGCTCGTTTAAACCCATGCGGCGATACGCCACTGGAACTTGTAACCCTGTAACTGTACACAGTTCTTTGAGTGACTCTTGTGACTCTTACAAATCTTCAATTTAACTTTGATCTCTGATCGGTCATGCATTATAACATGTAAATAAGTATTTTTATTTTATTTTAAAGTGGGTGCTCGTTTAAACCCATGCGGCGATACGCCACTGGAACTTGTAACCCTGTAACTGTACACAGTTCTTTGAGTGACTCTTGTGACTCTTACAAATCTTCAATTTAACTTTGATCTCTGATCGCTCATGCATTAATCATTTAACCCTTTTTTCATGGAGATTGGCCATGGGTGGAGAAAAAAACACCTGCTATATTATACATCTGAAAATTATTCCGTTCAAAAGTGAGAGCATTTGTTGAAGCAGGCATTCGTTTTGTTTAGTAGAGACGAATTTAATAGGACAAACAGAAAATATCCACTCCATTTCCACTTTCGTGGTGAAGAAGGTGACTTCGATCCTTTACTCTCCACATGAACAAAACAGTAAGTCATTTCATTACATTATGCAGTACAACGCAAACGTGCTGCAGGAATTTAATTTAATCAACAAAAATGGGATATGGAAAGCATCTATGAAATTTTTGTTACTCCTCAATTTTATTATCATTACTGTTGTAATATCATCGTTACTATCATCATCCTCCTCCTCATCTTCATCATGAACATCACCATTTTATTATATCTTACCCGACATGGTACGCTAATGTGTGCCAAGAGTTGCCTATTATCCTCGTAACCTGCGCAAAGCCGTTGTGGTGTTATCTGTAGCTCTTGTTTTCGGCTGATTCTTGAGGCCCACTCAAAGCATTCTTTGGGTTTAATCAGGGGGATCTCAGCATAAACTAATTCAGTGTTTTCGTCAAAAGGAGATTCTGTCGAAGAAAGCAAAATAAAGAATCACTTCTACAAAATTGTCGGTCAGATTCTTCTTTCAGTGAAACAACATCGGGTATTGGGTGTATGCATTCATTTATTTTACACAAGAGAGTTCCTTATGTACATAATACTATTAATGAATCCATGTGTGCACATGTCCATATGTGTATAATATGAGGGTGCATATTTATATGTATATATACATGTCTGCATATCTCGCAACCATCGCATAATCTCCCATAGTAATTCCAGTGTTGTGTTAGAATCTGATTTAAGACGCAATATTCATCCATCGACATCTGCAATGGGATGTAAGTTCATGTTCGTCTTTGATATCAACGTCACTTGTTACTTTGTCATTAGTGTCAGTAGTGAGATATAAGTGCATTCATCCCTGGTGCTGACGTCAGGAGGGGGTATGACTAGATTTTATTTGCCGATGATGTCAGCGGTGGGATACAACCTCATTCAATCCATGGTACTGATGAAAGCAGTGGGATATAACCTCATTCAGTCTCTGGTTCTGATGTCATCAGTGAAATACAACCTCATTCAGTCCATGGTACGGATGTCAGCAGTGAGATCCAACCTTATTCAGTCCATGGTAATGATGTCTTCAGTGGAATAATCTCATTCAGTCCATGGTTCTGATGTCAGCAGTGGGATACAACCTCATTCAGTCCTTGGTACTGATGAAATAAGTGGGATACAACCTCATTCAGTATCTGGCTCTGATGTCATCAAGGGAATTCAACCTCATTCAGTCTCTGATGTTAGCAGTGGAATACAACCTCATTCATTCCATGGTACTGATGTCAGCAGTGGGATACAACCTCATTCATTCCATGGTTCTGGTGTCAGCAGTGAGATACAACCTCATTCAGTCCATGGTAATGATGTCAGCAGTGAGATACAACCTCATTCATTCCATGGTTCTGGTGTCAGCAGTGAGATACAACCTCATTCATTCCATGGTTCTGGTGTCAGCAGTGAGATACAACCTCATTCAGTCCATGGTACTGATGTTAGCAGTGAGATACAACCTCATTCAGTCCATGGTACTGATGTTAGCAGTGAGATACAACCTCATTCAGTCCATGGTACTGATGAAATAATTGGGATACAACCTCATACAGTATCTGGTACTGATTTCATCACTGGAATACAACTTCATACAGTATCTGGTACTGATGTCACCAGTGGAAGACAACCTAATTCAGTCTCTGGTTCTGATGTCATCAGTGGAATACAACCTCATTCAGTCTCTGGTAATGATATCAGCAATGGCCTACAACCTCATTCCAGCAGAAGCCAAGGGGGTAAACATCAATACTCTTGTATTGAAATCAACATGGGATAGTCTATAACTTCATCTTGGATATTGACGTCAGAAGAAAGATGATATCATGTCCTTATTCCAATATTGATGTTATGATGTTATGATTCCATTATATATTGACAACATACCTATTGAACAAATATTGAACGAAGACCGACTTCTGAATTCTGATATTATTTTTATTTCAAAAATATGAATGATTATTTGCGAGGTGTGATACAATGCCGTTTACGATTTACAGAATAACATGGATATAAACTTCTTTTATGGATAACTTTAGATGATTTTTGTGATACAAAATAGATATATTGATGCCAAATGTTCTATGAAAGTTCATTTCATCAATAATTCTATATAATCTCGTCACCCTGATACATATAACACTTACCTCTTCGAGCGGTAAAGCCCCAACCAGCGACTATGCACTTTTTCCCCGGATCATACAAATCTGAATTTAGAAGAGATTCCAAACAAATAGTCCTCACATGATCAGTTATTTCAAACGGCCTGTCAAGCTTTAACAATATCATATCGTAGTTGAATAGCACTGATTCTTTTGAATACCCTGGATGAACAATAAATCTTATAACAGATCGCTCCTGGGTTCCTTCGTCGTAGGTTTCCCGATGAATCGAGCCTGCAACTACCGTGATGTCAGCAGCTTGTGCTCTCCGTGATTTGTCAAAGAGAGTCCTGAAAAAATATGAAAGAATATATACTTTTCAGCATTTTTTACCTCCAACCTTCAAAAAGGGGGACAATATCAGATCAAAATAAATACAAAACAAATAAAAGTGATCAGAAACTGCGTGTAGAGATGAAGTTAATTAAATGGTCATTTAAATGGGGAGTCTCTCTTATCTAACCTTGATATGAACTAAGCGTATACGATAGTAGGAAGTTATCGAAGGATGAAGGTGAATAGCATGGGATCATTTTACGATTGATTTCCATGAATAGACGTTATTTCAGATGGAGACTTCTGTTTTTACTAATACACTCTGATTTCTAGGCACAGTTAGTCTAAACATTGAGCAGGTCAATAACAAAGTGAAATATAATCTTATGCGAATAACGCAGCAAATATATCATCCACTTGTTGATTAAAGTGCCAATCAGAATCTGTGTATGTAGACGCATGGTAACTTGTGTAGCTTTATAATATTTCATAACCTTACTTACACACAATGTGCAGCTGTGAATACCCACTGAGGATCAACAATAACACCGCCACACACATATCCGTCGTTTTCCCTGATGAAAACTTGCCACGGCCATTGACCTATCTCCGAGGCCCGCCCATGTACCACACGTCTGTGCCTCGTAGTAAAGCCAGGCCGAGTCCCACAATTCAGCTGGTTAGGTAGGGTGGTCGAAGGTGGAACGTGACTACTGTGATCTGGTGTAGACACTGGAGATGAGGAGGATAAAGATGAAGAGTCTGAGTCTGTTTCGAAACCTGAATGGGATAGTTGCAGAGAGAAATGGTCAAGATGGCATCATTATTTCACAACATTTCTCTCGCATTAAAATTGTTTTTCTTCAACCCTAACGGGACAAATTTGTTATTCCTTACATTATTATGTTAGGAAGGTAACCAAACCATCGAAATTCATCTGACGTCGTGTTTTGTTGTTTACAGTATACTTAAGATGAAATAGAAAGTTCATTTGCATACAAGTTGGTTTTGTTTTGTTTGGGCTATTTTTTTAATGGGGGTATACAAAAGGAATGATGCAGGTACCTGAGCCCTGGTACGGACTGCAATAGACAGGTATCATACAATCTCGACGTACGTGCCAGTTTATAGCGATTCCTATACCAAGGTGATTCCTATACCAGTGTGATTCATGTACATGTATGTATTCGACTTGTTCCCGCCAATTAGGAAATAAAAACTGTTGTCCTTCATCTTGACATTTAACTCCCTGTTGGGTGTGATCTTTTTATCGACATTAAACAACAAAAAATATTAAATATGATTCTTTTTTATAAGGTTTCAGCTTTTTGTAACAGGAATGCAAATTATGGAGAATAATGTCTAGTTAAGCGATATAAGTTATGTAAGGAAGCGCTGTTTTCAAGACGTCCTAATTTATGCCATACAAAGTGGTGAACCAATCAAACACTGCCTTTCCCAAACTGACACAACCCACGCTACCCTGTCGGTTGAATTGTGTCCTGGAAAGAGGTCTAAAACTACAGGGTGGAGTTGATAGTGTATTTTCTTCCGATGATATAATGTCTGCAGTGCTAATTGGTAATCGAAATAGGATGGCCCTTGGACGCCTTTTCAATTGGACACGATGTGTCTCTCATCGACCCTGGATATTTTGTAGATACCGTTTCTACCTTTAATTTTTTCCCATTTTGATCAAGAAACGTTATATATCTTAACAAGTTAGTATGGATTTGCCTTAATATGAATCTCGGATTAGAGATTTGACTTACCAGGATGGTAAACACCTGCGATCAAGCCCACAATCAGCAAGACGACAACTACAAAGAAAATGGCGGCCATAACCATGTATTTGTTCTTCTTGAACCTGCGTTGCCTGAATACGACAACGTGACGTTTAGCGATGCCATTGACGCCATTGGGAACCACTTGATCATGAACAAGATAGGCACCGTCGACGGTTTGAGAGTCGACAGTTGAGGATGGTCGGTGGTAGTTAACTGTCAAGTTTATCATCTTGTCTAGCTGGTATAGCGCCTCCGAAGATGAATTCGTCAACACGATCTCCTTTCCTCTCTCCTTTTGTCTTGGCTGCCAGACGGCACAACCTGTGAAAGGGAATAGCAATGGTATTTACATGTTGGGAATTTTGAATTACTTTCAGACCCTTCAAATAACCAACCTCATTATGACACAAAGTGAAGTAAATTTCAAGAAAATGTGCAGATAATGATTACAAACTATGTACATCGTGGAATGGCCGTATGCTGGTGTACTTATCAACATTAACTGAAAAATAATCCATGTTACCAAAACCCTAAAACCACAACAAGAGCAAGAGCATCTGATTGCCGTTTGAAAAGAACTTAATTATTTCAAACTGTCTACGATTCACAAGAAATGTTTATTTTCAATAGTCTATTAAAGTCTATTAGGTCATATAGGTTATACAAACTCGGTAAGAATGGTGTATTCTGACTATTTGAAGAGGGTAATCCTTTGAAATGAATCCATTCTTAATGGGCTCATCAAAAATGCGGATCGCATTAAATCTAAGCTAGGGAATATTCGTCATCACGCAGACGGGCGACGTGGTTATAAAGACTTTGTAAAAAGAAATATTTTAATACGCACTATAATACCTCAATGAAGTTAATATGAGTGTGTAGTAACTGTTCTAGAAAGTAAGTCCTTAGATTCCACCATAAACTATGTGTGTCTGTGTGTGAGGGTGCGTGTTTGGATGGGCGTGTGTGAGTGTGCGTTTGTGTTGTGATGATTGGGTGTTTACATTGGTACATGGAAGGGTCTGTTCCGGTTGTGTTGGTTGTTTTGGGTTTTTTTCTTAATTGGCATTAAAGGAATGACTATTTTAGGTGAAGAGTAGAGAAATAATATTGACCGAACGTACAGAATTGTCCCAAACTTTAAAAAAATTTTTAAAAAGTCGGCAGCGGAATGGTCCATCTCTCGATTTATAGAATTATTTCTTTCATTTTTTTTGTTAAGAGTTACAAAATGGTCATCTCACCATTTGAAGAAATTGTATAAGCGTACAAGATTTGCAACCCAACTACATTAATAGCGTGTTTGTAATAGAACATGTCGAATCATTCAAAATAACCGTCATTTTTTATTTCGTACTCATACGGGATGTATCGGTATAAAAAGAAACCCAACTGTCACGATTGTGATATTCATTAGGTTGCTTGAATCTATTACTGAGCATTTCAGAGATATCCCAATTATGTTTCTGTGATCAAGCATCGCTGAAAACCATTGATATACTAGTAATTGTTGTAAAAAATGGTCCAAAACAGGTATAGTTAAGCTGTAGTAGGCTCTATTGTTTTATCATTAATAATGTTCTATGTAGAATATTATTGATAAAAAACGAGAAAAGATTATGAAGAAAGTTTTCAAAACAATTAGATTTATTAATGCGTGGTTCTAGAAACAATTTTTTTAAAGCTAATAAGATGTACTTTAGCTTCGGAAAATTCCCACAATTTTTTATTCGATTGTCTGAACAAGTGTGCCCTAAAACAGTTATGGTCAGGAGGATATTAAAATAAAATGTGTTTTATAGGATATGTTCTGTGATTTTACAAGAAACTTACGCCTTTTCACATGGTAAAAAATCGTAATTCTAATGATGATTCCAGTGAAAAAAAAGGCTAATGACGAATATTTAGCACGAGTGAAACCAAACGAAAACATGATTAGAATCACCAACGCTAATCACTGTCCCGATTGAATAACAATTATCTTTACAATGATGATTCAAGATTCACGTGTCGAAAGGCCCTTAATTTTATCCTTATTTTGTTCTTTTATATAAAGTCCACAACATTGAACGGACTGAAAATTTCAGGTTTAATCTTTATCTGTAGTTTTCTGATATCTTATCACTAAATTTGCAAGGCAAGTGCTCAAATAGTCATTATGAAATAAGAAGGAATCCGATTTAGGCTCATGTAGATTGATTAAAATGGTTCCTCGAAACCATGCTACTTTAAAAAATCTGTCGCCGTACGCTCTCATTTCACATCCTCTTATAGATTGAGTTTGTAAGAATTAGTGATGGAAATATACATTTCCCCCTCGAACTGAACTACTTCTCTTTCTGTATATTTCATATAGCATTTCATGCAGCAAATCCAGGGATTACGATCATAAATCAAACGAAGTTATCATTAGATGCATAAAAAAGCGATTTTATACTTGGATATTTTAACTGTCAACCGTAAAGACAAACAATTTGTTCTAGAGACAAATAGTCATCATGTTCGCACAGGACGGAAACCGTACCTGTAACCAAGGATACGGTTGTAACAAAAGTAAAAAGGATTTCAGATATAATAATATCAAAAGAATAATACGTTAGACGAAGGAATCCTTGAAATATTCTTTCCTACACTCTTTGTTGAGAAAATGATTGTGGAAAGGCAACTCATTTAGCAAGACATGATTGTTGAACTTTTAAAACAAACAAGCAAGTAAGGTTAACGGATAAGAAATATAAGAAACATATTTTGATAGTGGGTAAAGGCAATTATCACTTCTGTCGCAAAAAATAGTGCTTATTTTCCCGGACCAAATTCCTTCATTATAAAAAATGCAACATTTGATAAGTGATGCAGAGGTTACTCCCGAATTTGATCAAAGAGCAAAGCTACAGTGCTTTGCAAAAGATTGATATATTTAACCCTGCTCCCACGTCCTACTTCCCGCCCTCAATACGTGGTTTCCATTTTGCACTCGGTTCCATGAACCACGGTAAGCCGATTGCTCGAATAGAATATTCAAATTGATTGCTGTATTGACGAATTCGATAACCACAAACTTAATGTGTACTTGCTGTTAATCATCACATTTTGCTCAGTTGCACGAAGACTGGATTTGATAATATCCTTCAATGAAACAACTTCGAAATCCTGGGAGCCGTTTCATAAAGCTGTTCGTAAGTTAAGAGCGACTGGTGATCCTTTATTGTGGTAAATGGTGGTAAACACCCACCAGGTAAAGCAATGGCCACAAACTTTAACCAGAAAGACACGCACCTGATATGTTAGACGCACAGGTCGCAGAAATTTGTTAGGGGTCGATTTTAATTAGTAGTTAAGTTACATGTAAAAATTATTACGTTCCTATGTGATTTGCTGGTTTTTTATCATGTCTAATTCGTGCAAAAAGAGCTTTTTGATTTGATGTTGAATGTATTTTAATGTAATTGTTTGTAAAAGGTTGTGCAATTCGGCTATTCAGCCGCTATAGATACCCTTGTTGTAATAAACCGTTTTGAATAAATAATTTTGAATAAAAAAAAAGAAGAAATATTGCAGATGTAATGACATCGCATCTTAGTAAGAGAGCATAATGTTTAAAGAGCCACACTGGGACAATTAAAATGTGGGGGGGGGTAGTAAATTCCAGTGGTATAAATCCGGTCCGAGTAGGAGGGGGTGACGTGATAACAATATTTTGGGTGAAAATTCCAATTTTTGGCGGCAGCCCCACAACGTGTACAAAATATTACTTCCACCTTTCGCGATGAAGGCTAAGGCCTACATCATTTTTTCCAAGGCTGTTTCAATGGTTTTGTAATGACATGTAACTACAAGATGGGCCGACCATTAATGTCAATATGTAAGCTAGCGAGCAAAGTTTAAGAAGTTGGAAGACTGAACTGTGTCCAAAAACGTTTTCCAAAGAGTGTGTTAGTACATGATCCAATGAATAATAAACTCACAATAGGCTGTGACCTATGGCATAAACTTGAATCTGCAAGAAAAATTTCGACATATCATTTTTTCGCACGTTTTCAGTAAAAACGTGGGCATGTTTCTAATGCATTCAGGATTTTCATTTGCTTTTTTTAAATGATGTAAGAACAATGCAGATACCGTTTTAAATTGGCAAAGTTCTATGCAAGAAATCGATCCCCGCGATTTCATATGTGTAGTACGCGGCATTGCACTGTTGAAAGACACAATGTTCATATCGGTGTGACTGTATGCATAATTATGAATGTGTGTGTAAATTCTGGAAAAACACACTTGTATTTGAATTTGTTTAATATATTAAACACTTCATTTTTATGGTACAATTCCATCTTTTTAAAGGGAATCTTGATCGATTTTCATCCGGAGGCAGAGCTTGACAACATAGCACCGTAGCGACAGGTGGGTTTTGAACATGGTGCTTAAAACACCACCTTGACGACAGATCAATACTTACAAGGAATATCCAGTAAATAAACACAACGGTGAAAGGTACGAGGTAGATTTTCCTTCATTTTCTTTATACAGCACTGCTATACTTCGGATTGGAAACGGTACAGTCATTTTTAACTATGGAAAATCGGATTTCGCTTATATATATATCTGCTAATATCAATTTAGTCTTACTTCACTTTGGGCGAAAGTAGCGATTTTTAACAAATATAAAACAAGACTAACAGTAGATATCTCAATCGAATATTTGGGAGTGTCGTAGAGTTAGAACTGTGATTTGTATACTCTTACCCCCCCCCCTTCCCCCTCAACATCAACGATTTAAAAAATCATAGTGTATTTGAAGTATAAAATTCCAAAAAGGGTGCAATTCCCTAAGCTGCATCTAACAGAGAAAAGGCTACATCAAAATTTTGACTAGTGCAGTAAATTCAACAAGAGAAATATGTATCTTTTAAAAGGGAGATTCGTCGCCAACTCGACGCTTGTTGAGAGATGTTTGTCTTCTTTAAGGAATCGAAAAGGAGCAGCGATTAAATCAGTTATCACGATACCAATGAAAATGGGAGTAAGGAAAAATTGGGACTCTTGGTGCCCGAATTCGCTGAGGTACAGAGAGGGCCAAGGACTCTTAAATGTTTCACGACCAAGAAAAGAAAAAAGAAAGAAAACCATTAAAGAAATCTACATTTATAACTAAGTAGAGACAATTTTCAATCATCAAGGTCCGTCCTTGCCCATTAGTAAAATGCAGACAAAATCGTCGAAATGAAATTAAAAAGAAACCAACACATTCTGCCAACTGTAAGTCTGGAAGTACAAGTCTTTGGAAACTAGAAAGAGAAATGTAGCAAATGGTGGATACTCTTTAATATGTTTTATTGTTTGCAGGTACCTTATAATGTGTGCCAAATCGCTAAAATATAATATAGAAATTGACAGATTTCTTGCTCGGTCGCTGCTCTCACTCGCATAAATTATCATCTGACATCTTACTGGAGGGAGCTGTCACAGATACCATTCGTATCAACGACATACGGTATATTGAGTAATAAAAAGGACACAAATTAAGTTTCACTAATGAAATTTGTAAATGTTGCCTTGCACTGTTCGTAGCCCATCTTTGAAGGTCAAGTCCACCCCAGAAAAATGTTGATATGATTAAATAAAGAAAAATCGAACTAGCATAACACTGAAAATTTCACAAAAATCGGACGTAAAATAAGAAAGTTATGACATTTCGCTTATTTTTCACAAAATAGTGATATGCACAACTCAGAGACATGCAAAATGAGACAGGCGATGTCCATCACTCAGTAGTTTTTTATTGTTTGAATTAAAGAATATTTCATTTTAATATATAGATTTGACGATAATGACCAACTTGACTGAACCATAAAGTATTAAACAATACTAATTCCATCCGTTCATCGTTTTATCACTTGACAATGAGGAGAAAATTAGAGTTTTTCATTTTTCATATAATAAAATACAAAAAATAGTGAGTGGATGACGTCATAGTCTCCTCAATTGCATACCAGCCGGATATGCATATAACTGTTTTGTGAAATTAAGCCAAACTAAAATGTCATAACTTTTTTATTTTACATCCGATTTTGATGAAATGTTCAGGGTTATTCTTGTTGGATTTTTCTCTTTTCATTCAAATTTTCTTTTTTTGGAGTGGACTTGTCCTTAAGGACAGTGGTGCAGACTTCATGAACAGGCAATTAATTTTCTCGCTCAGTCAACACACCCCCCTGCATAGGCTTGTAACTGAAACGCATAATTGAGTGTGACGTCACGCCTTTCCCAGTTGGTAGATGACAAAATGATGCAGCAATACACCAAGAGATCACATCAACACCCACACACGCAGACACACACACCCCACCCTCACAAAACACACACACAAACACGCACACACATATGTATATATATATTTTTTGGGGGGTGGGGTAGCTAAGAATGTGTGACGATGTCCACCTATCCATGAAGTATTCTAGTGTCGAAGTGTAAATTCTGATAGACCTGGGAGAGCCGTCCAGATAGAAGCTAAGGGGAACCCTCTTACTCAATAATCCGTTAAAGTAATCTGTAAGCCGACTAACAAGCTTTCAATGTTGGAAAGCTATGATTTTATCTCCAGCTTATCCCTGTCAGACCAATTCTTTGGCGTAGGAGTCAAGGGAACATGTCCAAGGAGAGACAATAAATGGACCAGAATGCTCACAAGATGGTTACGAGACGTTAGTCTCTTTACTGCAGTTAATATGGTTAAGGAAGTCTTGATGTAGATGAAGGAATCAAACCATGCTCATCTACACGTTACTATGGTGATGCGTATATCATGTTATTTTAATATCAATACTTCTACTATTACTTCTATACTGCTGCTATTTCTACCAACAATGCAGCTGTCGCCGCTGCTATCCCCGCTTCTTCGATTTCTATTATTACATCTACTACTATTACTTCTACTACCACTTCTACTTCTACTACTACTACTACTACTACTACCACTTACTAGACCTACTATCACTACTGCTGTTATGATATACACACACATACCCTTAAATATCTTGGAGTCTTATAGATGGGAACTTAAAGTGGAATGTTCATTTTGATCACATGTGTTCAAAATTTGTAAAAGGATTTGTTTCCCTGGCAGTCCTAAGCGATTAGTTAATGAATCTAGGTTAAAACTAATATATTCTTTAGTTATAAATCCACGCTTTAATATGCTGATATTGTCTGGCAACCTGCATCTATAACATATTTTTTTGCAAAATCTACAAAGTCGAACATGGAGAATTATTCTGAAAAGTGATGAATGATGTACTGAATTTGACAACTTTAAATAATTGGCAAATGGAACTAGTACGTAATGATGTTTAAAGTTATGAGTAATTTTGAACCTTAATAATCACATTTTCTCTCTGCGTACAGAAAATTGCCTTAGACTCCTAAAACCAAAGTCAAATAGCTGTAAACGAACATTTTTGTATAGGGGTGGGGGTCACACTTTATAACAAATTACCGATTTATTTGTTTTCTAGTTCAACGATTCAGTCCTTTAAATCCATTATTCAATTGTATCTCGGTTTCCATAATTGTTTTGCCTGTTGAACTGTTTTTAGAGGTTGGTGTGGTGAGGGGTTGCACTTCGTAATTCCGAAGGTTCGTAATTCCGAAACCCGTAAATTGTCTATTCCTCGATGTTCGTTAATCCGAAAACGTAAAAGGGTTCGTTAATCCGAACATTTGTGGCGTTATTCCGAAGGTTCGATAATCCGAAAACGAAATAAGGTTCGATGTTCCGAATGTTCGTTAATCCGAAAACGAAATAAGGTTAGTTAATCATTTAGTTTTCGGACTAACGAACCTTCGATATTACGAACCTCATTTCTTTTTCGGATTAACAAACCTTCGGAATTACGAACCTCACTTCGTTTTCGAACTAACGAAACTTCGGAATCGGAAATACGAACTTCGGAATAACGAACCTTCGGAATTACGAATGTATGCGGTGGTGAGGTGATTGTCTTTCTTTTTAGTAGTGTATTCGATTAAGTATTGTGTATATTTTTGTAATTATATATGGATGTATTTACGTTATAATGGACTTCATGGAAGAAGAGTGGTATTATGTTAATACCGCTGAAATGGGCCATCCTCCATATTCTATATGATTTATACGATTTTTAATTTTTAATCATGTATATGACTTATCCATTTTATATGGAAATGAATACAAAGAAACAAACGAACCCTCACCCACATTCATATACATAACTATACAAAGCATTAAAACAAATTTTGTATGAATTTTTTTGTTCTTTTGTTATTTTCATTATGCGAATAACATTATAGACAATATTATACAATTGATATCAAGATAGAATTTTGTATCCAAATCCAGAAAGCTAATATTCCAAAATTATTTTAGAATTCAATTTACCGAAAATGTATAACTTTTCAGTTATTGATACCTTACTTCCAACTCTGACACAACGCACAACGAAATAAATTAATCTGGACTGCTGGAGGGCAATCCGTTACAATATGGAGACTGATCACCCGGTGATGAAAGAAACATTTGCAACCCTCGTTCATTAACAAAGCAGACAATATGTTAACTCAAAGTGAACAGGGAAAAATAAATCGCTCGCCTGAAGAAGACGGAATTTCGTCTTATGAATATTTTTATTAATAGTGCATATAACGTATTTCTTTAATGACCTTCTTCTTTGATGTAAGATAAATAGCATGGTACATGTAGATAAAATGCCTTTCCCAAGGCCGTGCCGGTGATCGAACCTCCTCACTTACATGTTGTAGTTGGACGCCTTAAACCACTCGGCCATTATACGAATATGCGGAAAAGGTATTCGCATATTGAAGTTAGATTAAATCTAGTTCAAAGGGCCTACAATAAGAAAACCCAATGGTTCATATCGGGTAACACATGCTAACGACATGACAGTAAAAGATTTTTTTTTAAAGCAAAACACCTTAATTTTTTTTAATGCCACAAAAATATAGGCCTATCAGCTTATCATCCTTATAACCATCAGTCGGCTTCATCGCTCTGTAAATTCAAATCCATCAACTATAAGTCAGTGCTGGTTGATTGGGTTCAGGCACAAGTGATTTGATCGATCGCTGCATGAAGTATGTCACTTAGATATGTCTGAAGTGCTTTATGAAGAACCATACTCATACTTTATCGCGCATAGACTAGACTACAAGACATGACATTTCTTTATGCGCTTTTCAATATTAAAGGACAAATGCAACTTCATCAACCAACGAACAATTCAAAGAAACAAATATCTTACCGACTTTAGATGTATATCACTAATAGTCTGGCTCGTCGTATAATGTAACCACTCGTTATACAGTGACTAGGGTTAATCCAGGGTAAGTGCCTCAGAGAAAGTACTTCTTCCAAAGGCGAGGGGTTTTCACCCATTGATGTCAACGTAAATCCCCAAGTTTGATACTAACGCTTGAGATAAAATCATCGATAGACTCAAGCCTGCACGCTCGCAACCCAATACACTAAACTGCAAAAGTACAGTAAATTGCTTAGTTTCTTATCATTGAGTAGATTTTCAAAGTCTCATTAGATTTTTTGACAATTTCCCTAATTTCTTTTGGTGTATACAAATAACACCGTCCGTTCAAAAGTAGACTGTAAAAAGAACATTAACCCAAATAAGCACCTACCTTAGTCATTGTAAGGAATCGTTCTGCTTTGTTACAAGCAAGTTTAGTCATTATAGGAATAACAAATACTGCATACCAAAAGGAATATTGCCAAAGGGGCTGCTAGTTCCAAAGTGCTATAAAAAATATGAATTTAGAAAAAGCCCGATCAGCCTTGCAGAGGAGGCAGAGAATTGCCTCACTCTAAAGGTGCACGGATTTATAGCTCGAAATGTTTGTAAGAGTTTCCATATTATTGTTGCAATATTGAAATATCTTTAGCTCTTCGTCAGATTGGGGTCAACTGCAACGCTTCCAAATTTGTGAACTTTTAAATAGGGACTGTGTTTCGATCGGCATGCGCAAAAAACGTCCCTGCTATTTTTTTAATTTTTATTCAGGTATATTTTAAACCTAGGATGATAAGCCTCTTTTACCACTCTTTAATTTCGACAATTAGGCTTACACACATGGCATTGTGACATGGGTCTAAAGAGTCGCAATATCTTTCTTCAGCTCGAATCAATAACAACAGTCAAAATAATGATAATGATTATCCTTACGAATTGATAATAATTAAGATATAATGATAAACACTAAGAAATCCAGGTGCTAATGAGATGTACGATACGTGCGTATACACCTCGCAAAACCATTGAGGTGCAAGTTAGCTCTTCAGCGATCCGCGTCTACTCTGTTGTACACCCAAGCACTCTTTGCGTGCACCCCACCAGTCTCGCTGAAAGAATTATTATTGTATAGATATAGTTGATTTGTGATCGAAGAGTACCCGAAATAACAATGCAATAACGCATTTCACTTTACCTAAATGAAATAATTTTTTAAATACTAATTTTTTTCATATGATGATGATTGTTTCAAAAACACTTTTGATTACGCATACATTTGGAGAAACAGTAAATAAAGCTATAGTTGAACCACAACTATATAAACACAAGCAAAACAAAAAAAGAAGAATCGTATCATATCGCTAGAGACCTCTTCCGCTCTCAGCGATTCTCACTGGCATAGCGGGAAGCATATTGACTACAGAAAAACGAAGTGAGTTCGAGTCTTAACTAAGATAACTAAACAAAAATCGATACAAAGAGTGAATGGACCGAAAGGCTCGACATCACGCACCCAAAGGGGTAGACGTGTACACCCTCTAGGGGTGTTCATACTGTACACCCCTATTCGGGGTGTACGTGTGCACCGCTATGTATAGGGGTACTCGTATAGGGACAAGCCTGTGCACCCCTAGGGGTGTAAACTTGAACCCGAATTTCTTATTGTGTACAGTAACTCGATCAAAAATATCTTTCTCAGACATGTCAGATTGCCTATAACGCCTATTACCTGTCAATATTTTGTCTTTTCCAGCTCCCAAATGTCTGTATCGGATTGTGTAACTTCATCAGCAGCAGGGCCGGTAGTAGCATAAAAGCAGCAACATCATTTAACTATATTGATATCAATACGATTATTACTTGTATTTAAAAAAATCATCACGTTTCGATGCTAATCATCGTTCTAAGCACTGTATACATAGCTACATATTTGTATTGAAAAGGTATTTATATGATATTGTGGGTCACTGTCCATACAATAAAGTAATAATAATGATAATGATAACAACAACAACAACAACAACAATAATAATGATAATAACGTCATATGCATAACAAATCTGAAATCAAGGAGGGGTAGAAGCTGATTCAACTTTCCGACAATTAAGTAAACATAATGATGTCTTGAGTTACATTTTAAGTGTGGATTCAATAGGAATCTTAAAACAAATTTGAAAGGATGTTCATTAAGCATTTGCAATGTAGTTTTCTGTATCATCCTCTTTATGATAAGAAGCAGAAAAAAATCAATGAAGGGTAAATACAGATGAAAACATAGAGCATCTTAGCCATCAAACAAATCAAGGAAATCTTTCAATCAAGCAGCTCTCTAAGTGGAATCATGACCATGATCAATACGATATGAAGATATAATCATGAATCCCCTTGGTCGTTGTATTTACTTTTCAATAAGAAGAAAGAGTTATTGATTGCACTTCCGAGTTGTACCATCTGGAGTCTTTTTCACGAAGAGTTACAATTAATGGAACTTTGTCATAATGGTAACTATACCCTGGTAACAAGGCTCAGCAGCCAATCACAATCAAGGTTTCGATGGCATACTTACAACAGCGGCAAAAATACAATGGTCATACGTCTTTATGAAAAGAGTACTTGTGATACGCATACATTTATTATATGAAAAGAAGACTTTTCTAGCAATTCTTATCCTTGGCCATATTGAGTGTCCCCTCTTATACCCTAGCTTATGTGAATAAGCTATTTTCCAGATGTAACTGTGCATGGGCAGTAAAGTGTTATTTGACATGTGCATTTATATATATATATATATATACATACATACATACATACATATATTCGCTTATTTATTCATTTGATACTGAATGAAACGGAAGATACTGATTGACTTATATTGACTTGTTCACTTAACTTCTCTGTAACCACAGTATTACATACTTCTTTAGATTTTTATTACCTAAGTCCGGCGTACAAGTTACACATCTTGGTTAGTTCAGGCTACACAGGGCAGTGTATATATAGATGAAAAAAAAAAAGTGTGAACTAAATATGACCTGACTCCGTTACCCTTTCTGCGTTGTTACGCCATTTCCGAGAACCCTTTCTATGTAAGGACACAACCTCAAGTCTTTTTGCTTGCCAAAAAGAGATATCATAGGAAACATTGGATATTAAATCTGCTTAGTATTTCCTCGCGGAAAGCGAAACCATTAAAGCTCTTCCGGTCAGCTGGGGAAAAGTGTCTCGAGCCTTGGGAGAATCTATGACAAAATGCTTTTAATCCCCGTAAGATAATACAATACCATTTTTACAAGAAGAATGTGCACGCCGCATGTAAAAACGGCTTACCACCAAAAATGCCCTGGAAATCTAGGGTGTACAGTATCACGATCAAGGAGAGGTCGTCAATTATGGCGACAAAAATTGAAGTTAGCACGGTAGAATGAATGAATTAATGAACAAACCAATCATCAGTAAATATGGTAAAGATATGAGGCTTCAGGAGCAATTGAATGGTAACCAACGAGAAAATGAATCGACTACATAGATATTACATTTCGTATTATGAAGTAAATGTGAAAACATTAGTTGAAATTATTTTTCGTCATCTTGTCTCCCCTAAATAGATAAATAAATAGATTTATGAAATGAGTAATACAGACAATTAATGGTCGAAATTAAGCTGTAAAGTAATCATGTGAACATGCTTGCAATATCATTTACAAACTCCCACGCAATGAATACTACAAGTAGTTAAATTCTGTACAATTCAGAAAATAATGTTATCAACAGATTGCCGTCTGATATCTATATTACTCACAGAGATTTGGAAATGAAATACAATTTCCTGCGGATTAAATGATATAAGAATGGCTTATTTAGGTCAGACTTCAAATAGTATGTATTGGGGTTAATATTTAACATTTTGACTGCTCATTGATATCCAGGGCAGCTGTAACATGACATGCGTTCTTCAGTATATCTTAGATATTGTAGATAAAGACATAACCGTCAAACATTATGAGTGTGTGGTATGGAATGAGACAATTATTTTTTTAATATAGTTCGGTATTTTACTTACGTAAGGACATGAAATGCGCAGGTCAGGGTCAAGGAAAGGTTTAAACATTGGTGCCGATTTGGAAGAAAAAAAATCACAAGCACAAACAAATGGAATAAATAAATGAAGCACAGGGAAACAAAGCCAACATGAATTGCCAATGTTTGCTACTGTACAGATCATTATATCCACATTTTTTTCTCTTTTTTTTGGTTTTTGTGCGAAGAAGGTTATGCAGGTTTACAAACAACTCAGTACAGAAGTGATACAGAAAAAGCGGATAGGTAACCTTAGCATGTACGGAGAGGGGAAAATAATAGTAGTTCTATAATTATGTCAAGGTTGCACCCCCACCTTCTCAACACACATACCCACCCTTGACCGTACATAAGCACACAATAAAGGCAACTTTCCACCACACACACACACGCACGTGCGTACGCACACACCCTAAACATATACCACTAAAAATGGGAAATAGCGTTTTGATACGAGTGACGAATAAACCGACTTCTCTATAAAGAGGGAAATGTCGAGGTATTGTATGAAGAATCTACAACTCTACATTAACCTTTCCTGGTATACAGACGTGAACTCACGCATATAATCGATAATAAGATCTTAGTGGGTGATTTTTACCGAGCTGATTTTATTAGAACTCAATTTGCCACCAAGAATGAAATGGACAAAATAAAAATTGCTTGAAATTATTTGGAACTGACATTTTCTAGTCAAAAGACGACAATTGCATGCCATGTTAGTGATAAGTGAACTTCAGATAGTTCATCTGAATCCATTTTTTAAAACAGATTTTACATATCGCAAAGTAAATGAGGCCCACTCGGTATATTTTTTATAACATCGAAAGCTGGGAATTCAAATTATTTTAAAAGGGTTAATTTTATGAGAACACAGACAAAATCTATCGTTTGGGAAATTTTGTGTGAAGTCGAAATTGAAATGAGTAAGGTAATAAAGCTCACGACGTTGCAGAAACCAATAAATAAATGAATGAATGAACATTGATAATGTGCAGATAAGTATAGACCTATTACATAAAGAGACGATGTTCATCATTTCATACTAAACGGATGGCAGGTCAAAAACAATACATTAGAAACTGAAGTAACTCATGCCAATATATCATTACATATACATTAATTAATTTGGAACAGATATGGAGCACTAACCAATCGTCGTGTGTTTTATGTGACTGTACACAAACCAATTAATCATTGGGCTTAAATTGATCTTTTTATGTTTTGATATCTACCTTAGATTACATTCTATATTACAGAATATTATCCGTGCCCATGATCAACAAAATAAGGTTCAATATACTGTTTTCTTATCGTTTCTCTGATCAACTATGATGGGTTTTTACTCTATAAAGTTTTCTATCTATCTATTTTATATGTACAAAGCATTCTATCAATTTGAAGCTCATTATCTTGCGTGCGAAAAGTCGGTTAGCCTGACACCCTGAACAGCTGTCTTCAGCGATGAGTAGATGTGGTGAAATGGTGATTGCATCAGACTGATTTTGCAGTTTAAACAGACTATGGTCAAGATAGAAATGAGCCAGATTATATTTTTTGCTAATACTGCCTACCAGCAAGACAATGCCCAATTTGAGATGGCGTCAGATCGTTTCCAATGGAACACGTCATTATAAAGTCGTGTTGAGGAATGTCCCATGTTTTAATTAATGTCCAGCCATTTTGAATGACTTTGGAAATGTTTCTCTGGAAGGTGGTCCTTCCGTTTTAGGATGAATTGAAATACTACGGCAAATTACCATAATACGAAAATAGCAAAAGAATTTACTTTTAAGATAACAGTTCAAGCTTATAATATCTAATATCACTTTTCTACATTCATCAAAATGACATGTACCATGCAAACATTAACACAATGATAACACGGTCGTACGTAGCGCCCACTCACCCTCCCCTCCAAAAATGTACATACATACATTTTCATTCCAATTTTCCCAGAATTCCATAAAAAGTGTTCAACAGATCTTTCAATATCGATTCGAACTTATAATTAGCGCCTTTTTCTCGTGGTGGGATATATTTTATTTCACACACAACACGCTTATGATGGATGATGGTAGAAAACAAAGGTACCCTGTAAAAGCTCAAGAATCTGGCCAATGCAGACCCCTGGTAGAGCTGTCAACGATTGGATGTCGGGGTTGGTATTATGAAAACATCTCCATACGTGGCGGTGACATGGATTCCATCCAATTACTAGGTCCCTGTCTGAGTAAGCAAAGTTGGGGACTTAAAAATAGAATGAAAACCAGCAAGGTAGATTGACGATTAAGTGAGAAAATAGTAAGGAGAAAGAACTAAGGAATGGGAAGGAGAAAGGTCGAGAAAAAGACAAAATAGGAGGGGGAGAGAGAGAAGGAGAGAAGCAAATAGAGATGAATAAAGGGGGAGAAAAGGACAGAAAAATATTGCAGAGAAAGTGTGAAATATACATGGAATAATCATGTTTTTTAATATTTTTATATGGCATGCTCCTACCCCGTCACATCCCTAGACACCAAGAGGCACAAAGGGGGCAACCGCAGGCCTACATTACAATGAAAGTAACAAGTAAAAAGGTGAGTAGTTACCGTTGTAAGTTATCATATTTTATCTAGATTTGTATCAAATCATGATGTTAACTTTGGATCTTATGAATATCGGGTTCCTAAGCCACGTAAGCATGTCTTAAAGAAGCAAAATGCTAAGAAAGCAAACCAACAAAAACCGCGCGAAACACCCCTTTCTGAATCAAACTATGCTCGCCTACTTTCAATTGCCTCCTAAATACGATGTGACAGGATTGCGACTCACCTAACATTCACTTTCCTCGCACATTCTCCGAACTTTCTGCCCTACAGTAAAGCTTAGCAGATGTCCAGAAATTCGATATGCGGAGCAAAAGGACAGACGAAATTGCCGCACTATGCCGTAGAAAATTGGTTTCTTGTTCGGTCCATCAGGAGCAATCATGGATGGCGATATAAGAAACACGTTTACAGACATGGACAGTTCTCAACCTACTCCACAACTTTCATTCTTTATCATTCGATTCATGTTGTCGTGTTATGAAATCGATTGGTGTATGGGAAAGATATGAGAGAAAGGCAAGAGGTGTAAAGATTGATTATAAATACAAACAACAACAAAAAAAACCCGAGAGGTTACGGAATAGTGGCTCGAACCCTCAACCTTAATCAGGTATGTGACGAAAACCAACTTGACGAAATCCCCTTCCCCTTTTCTCTTTCCAAGATAACTTTTACACATGTAACAGCGAAAACAACAATGACAAACTTCTGCTTGTGACTCATACATTGGATATACTTGAAATACTGACGAGCTTTTCTGTTTGCTCTCTTACGATTGACTGGCTCCGTTGCTTGATCTTGACAGTCAAAAACTATGTCTTCCTTAAAGAGGAAATCCATACTGACGTCATGTTGATTTTAATGAAAACAAAAATTGAGATAAACATGAAGGAAAATTCGCTCCCTCCCGCCCCAAAATAACCACATTCTCAATTTCGTGACGTCAAAAACAACTTATACATGCCATATACGTCAAAGAAATTACCTAATGTATCATTTTCTTTGAAAATTATGTGATAGGAATATATAAAGTAATTGCGATTTCAATTGAATTCTCGAACCATTTATAAATAGGACATTTTCACGACATAGAAGCGTTGGTTAAGCGATGCGTTGAAACATGTAATTGAATGGAGCGGTAATGTCATTTTCAATTTTCTGAGAAGATTGTTCATGGATTATGTGTTTATGTTCATGATATTGGAGCTGCTCGAGTAATGAAATAAACACACACAAAATATCATAACTCTGGACCTCTGGTAGTCTTTGATGAACATTCGCGATACCTTTACTTATATCTTTCTCGGTTTTATCTGTTTTGTACAAACTAGATTTGCATCTGAGTGGAGTAACCCCTTTAAAACGTGTGATCCTCTCATTTCTCTTTAAAAGAAAACGATTTGCTGCTCCAGTTGTCATCTAGCTGTAACCACGGTGTGGTAATGAAGATGGTATTTTCTAACCAAAGTGTCAACTGAGGAAACTCCTTCTTCATACCCGGCATTCGCCTCAAGTTCAAATGGTTTATATGCAGCATGTGGTTAACTAAAATGGTAAGTCCACTTTGATCATGTTGTTTCCAGTTAAAACCTTAAAAATCTTTCAGCAAAATTCGATCATGAATGTCTTGTGTTTTTTTTTTCTTTCATTCCAGTCATATCTTGTGAGCAGCTAGCGGAGAAAAGTCCCACTCTTGATCCGTGCCTGCTTTGCATGCTTCGTTTATTATTTTATTTAATCGACTCAATAAGAGTGGACAATACATTTTAAGTATGTATTGGAATCAATAATTTACGTTTCTCTTCTTAAAGGCATGGTCACACCGCCCGAGCGTTGTTGGAGCGGTTGCGGAGCGGAGAAAAAAAATCATCACCGCTCGCTACCGTTCACCACCGTTTAACCAAAGTTGGCCTCCGTTAAGGCACGCCGAATACGCTCGACCATCGCTGATGGTCCCTCCTACCGCTCCGAAAGTTTTGAGCTGCTCGAAATATTGCGAGCGGTGAGGAGCGGACAATTTTCCGCTCCAGCAAAGTTGACTACCGCTCTAACAACGCCCAGTCAAAGTTTGGCACCGCTAGACGAAAGTTCGTGAACGCTTGGTTCCGCTAGGCCGACGCAGAAATCTTGAACGCTGGACAACCGCTGCTTCGCCACTCGCCAGCGTTGCCCGGCCGGTGATAAAACGGTTCACAAACTTTGGGGGAGCGGTTGTAAGCGTTTTCCAAGCGGACACGGGGTTGCTGGAACGGTGCATTCATCCATTCATTGTTAAATAATATCAATGATGGGATGTACTTTTGTCTACCAGAGAAATTGTGGCGAGTACAATGAGTAGCTGCACAAATAGTAAACTCTCTGTCATCATGATCATACTGTTAAACCTCGTCGAGCCGACGCGTCGCGACGCCTGCATGCGCAGAACTCCGCTCTATCAACGCTCGAGTCACCGCTAAACCAACGCTCGCCACCGCTCGCCACCGTTAAACCAACGCTAAAGCTACTCTGGCTTCACAGGTGCACCGCTAAGGCAACGCCCATGTTTTCGATTTTTTCCCCAATTTTGTGAGCGTTGTCGAAATTCGACCCTCTCTCCCTACCGCTCCACGACCGCTCAAACAACGTTCGGGTGGTGTGACCAGGTCTTAACATTTGGACTGAACACTTTTCCACATTTCACAATTTTAATCTATTCTATATCATTTATCAAATATATGTATTCCTATGTTTGCGCTATTGTATTCTACGAAAATAAATTGAACGTTTCAACCGAAACCCCATTGTCATTGTAAGGGGCAATTATAGAAGGTTTTGATAGGGACACGTGTGTTCTTTCCCTAATATATAGATTAACAGAATCAACGTTGGATTTTTTTCTCCTTCAGCTAAACCTTTTCAATTCAGGGGAGGACAAGAATATTCATGTCTGTAAGGTATGAGGTGTAGCGTTAGTCCTATTGCCAAGTATTCTTGGGATAACACTTACATAAATCAGTCATCTTTGTTTAAGACAATTTTGTATCCTAAAATGTAATTACTAGTTAACTCTGACATAAAAAGTACGTGCACTCCTCAATTGAAATTGACTTTATAGAGAAAACCAATTGATTTCAGATCTATTCGTTTTGGTATAATTGTGTAAAGTTTTACCGTTAGAATGTATCGGTACACAAAGTTAAAGACTTTATTTGTAAATCCCATTCATTTATGTTCTTTTTTGAGGGATACTCACAACTTTTCTAGCATGAATTGAGGCAGACATTTCTTCATTACCCTTTACTGACATTTAATAAATACCACTAGCGATATTAATGTTCCAGTGACCGTATTTAGTTGAAAATGAGACATTACCGGAAGGAAGTGCTGTCATATTGGATAACTTGTCTTATTCACTGAATTGTCGAAAGGGCAGGGAAAGGCGGGGTAAGTTGAGCATGGGGCAAGTTGAGCCACCACTCCCAGGCCAATGATGAATGAGTCACACATTGTTGTGGTGTCATATATTGATGACCCATTACAAAACCCTTGACCCCACCACACTGTTTTCAACTTTGAAATAAAAATACTTTTTAAAGGGAAAAATGCAAATTTCATCCAAAAAAGTAAAACAAAGGGTGTGAAATAAACTCCTCAAAAAAAGTTTGGAAATCTGACTTTGATCGATAATCTCTCCTCGGTTTCAGTAAATGTCAATGTGTAATTAATACCAATGAATAGAACACTTGATTTTCTTAAAAATGATACCCTACATGATATGATTATGGTTTACATGGAGGTGTAGTGCCTTGAAATGTGGGGCAAGGTTAAAATTCAAAAGTTGCACAATTACACAAATTATATTGAAAGACTTCTTTTTTCAGTAGTGATGATTGAGCTTCTCAGTGTTTTTTTTATTTGATCGATAATTCCTCATCGCTTTTAGTAAATGTCAATGTTTAATTAACATCAATGAATAGATCATTTAATTTTCTTTAAAATGATACCCTACATGATATGATTATGGTTCACATGGAGGTTTAGTGCCTTGAAATGTGGGGCAAGGTCAACATTCAAAAGTTGCAAAATGACACAATATTGAAAGTCACTGTTCTTTTTTTAGTGGTGATGAGTGATTTTCTCGGCGGTTTCTTTTAATTGTTTTCATGCACCTCTGCACAAGCAAAACAAAACAAACAAACATGCATGGGTATTTCGAACCACGACTCGAACCATGTTATCTCACAGTACTATCACTACAGAAGCAGGGGCTTGATTTGAACGGATTTCATCTCTATTGACACAAAGGAATCATGTTCTGTATTGACCCATCATGACTATTTCTGCTCGTTTTGCAGCTTTTCAATTCAGACCTCATCCAACACTTTTGAATCCTGCTCTTTGCGTGGTGGCATAATCATAACAAGCATGGCATCAATTTAAAGAGGATTAAATTATCTTTTGAATAATATCAAATATGCAGTGTGTAAAATTGGGAGTTAGGAGAAATTAATGGTCAAACTCAGATTTCCAAACCTTTTTTGCTCGTTTTGCAGCTTTTCGATTCATACCTCATCCAACACTTTTGAATCCTGCTCTTTTCCTGATGGCATGATCATAACAAGCATGGTATCCTTTAAAAAAAATCAAATGATCTTTTGAATGATGTAAGATATGCATTGTGTATAATTGGGAGTTGGGAGAAATCAATGACCAAACACAGATTTCCAAACTTTTTTGAGGGGTTTAGATACGTGCTTTTTAGTACACACACACACGTCTTTAAATCGAATAATCATGATAATGACATACGAACATCATTGTTAGTCCAGGTATGGATCTTCATTCTTGTCATAGTCTTTTACATGATAGATGCTTAAAAATGTGTGGATGCGAAATTATCGCATTAAGTTCGGACTGGGGTAAGTTGAGCCAGCCAACATGGGGCAAGTTGAGCCATGGTAATTATTATGGTAATGTATAGGCCTATAATAAAAAATATACAAAGCTATCGATATGCAGGCAGAAAGAATCAAATTTACATGACTGTTCTTTTCCTTTTAGAGGATGTTAGTATTTATAGAGAATTAGCAAGTGAAAAGACTTCAAATAAAAATTGACATGCTGGTTCTTCCCCCGTACACTTTGTACATTGTTTTTGTGGCTCAACTAACCCCAGAAGGTGGCTCAACTTACCCCACAGATGGGGCGAGTTGAGCCATTTAACATCTCTTTTTTTCAAAGGTGACAATGACTTTCAGTGTGCGGGTAGAAAGTTATATACCAAGGGCAACGGAATGGTTTTCAAGGGGGGGGGGGTGGCTGGCTATGCCAAAAGTCACAATCTTATGGTAATTTTTACGTTTTTGTACACGGTTTTGGAAAAAAGTGGCGCCCAGCCCCCCGATTCCGCGGCCCCTTATTGGGTGAAAAAAATATTTCATCAGAATTAAATTTTAAGGCAAGGTTCTTATTTCTACACGATTGTTAATCATATCAATTCTAACATGCAAAAGGCAAAAAGTGTCGGACATGAAAGTCATTGTAGCTTTTCCAGTATTGTGTGCGTCTCAATGGCGACTGGCTGGAATCCTGCCGAAAGAGTGGAAGCTGTGCATACATTTTGTACGGGAGAGACTGGTAGAATCCGACGACCGGGGTAATTTTTGTAAGCGCTTGGAATAGTATGTCTTCAACGCATTATAAATAACCAGATCATTACAATATTCTTATTGTTATATTTTTTTTACCAGATTCCACATGGGAAAAGAATGTCAATTACAAAGAGGAAGAGGCTATTTATAACTGAAAAAAATAGCCCCTAATCCGAATCAGAAGTTTGATCTGTCCCCGTTTGTTCGTTTTTCCTACCTTGGGATCAACCCTACTGATGATCTGGACTCATGTAAGTTTTGTAATGGGTAGATGGTATACAAAATAATATTATTTTATTTATCGCGCTCGGAAACAATTTCAGCAGTGTTGCGCATACTCCATAATATCAACACTTATTGCGACTCTACCTTATATGCATGTAGATCAAAGATGATAAACTTAGTGATAAGTGAAACTTCATTTTGCATCCAAGTGATAAAACTACAATTAATCATGTTATTCCCTTTTAAATTCCCTTGTATACCAGTTGATTCCAGGGCAGGTACTAAAATGGCACCCCTTTGTTCTCTGACTCTTCCCCTTTTTTCGCCTTTGCCCACCCCCTCTCTTTAAATAAGTTTTTCCTTGTTTGCATCCCCTGAAAGCGGGGACAAGACATGAACCCAATGTCCGCTCAAAACATGCTGGAATGACCCTATCGTTTTAAGAATATATTCCATCTTTAAGATAGGCTGCTGAGCCCTTTGGAGATTGCAACAGAAGAATAAGAATAAGAAATCACTCAATAACTTCCTGATTAGAACAAGTTGAGATATTCTCATAATGTCAGCTTTCGTGTCTTTTTAGTATCATTATTACTCGTATACTTTTCAAGATTTTAATCACTATTATCATCATCATCATTATAATCATTATCATTTCTATCATTATGATCATCATCATTGTTAATATTTCCATCATCATCATTATTACTATTATTATCATCATCATTGTCATCAACATTATTGTTCTTATTTAAATTTAGTATCTTCATTGAAGTCAATGTTTTTCGCATGGCTTGCATTGTTAAAAAAAAATTGGCTCAAATTTGCACCAGTTGACGACGAAGGAAAGCAATAATTTTTTCATACTTCCACCCCAATACGCCCATTATCCTGTTATATATATATATTTTAAAATCTCACACCGTTGTCAACCAGCTTCTATTCAAGAACCACCAACAACACAATCAGACATCTGCCAAACTGTGCCTATTCGTAGCCATAAAGACCGTAACCCGTATCCATTCCGCAGAGAAACGTCTTCCTTGCTCTCAAAACCAATTTTATATCAAATAAAGCCTCCACATCTCTCAAACCAGTTTCCGAATACCAATAAAAGGATACCAATGAAATAACATTTACCACATCACCGGTCATAAGATCCAAAATGTATTAAGGTTTTCGCACCAAGCGGATTTTTTTCTTTGTTTCGAAAAGGTCAAAGAAATGCCATTTCTTATTTTCTTCCGTAAGGTTTGTGGATACCGTAAAACGCCACATAGTATCAGCCCGCCATTAATCTATTTTTTCTTATTGAAATACGGACTGTTATATCAATCATGAAAAACAGCACTTAAAGGAAGGTCGAGATAGGTGAAAAGTGAACATAATGGCCGCTGTTTTCGGAACCCGAAGTGCCTACCCTGGGAAATATGCCGTTATTATTTTTATTACAAAAATTTCATTATCATAATAATAATGATAGTTATTATTACTATTTTCATTATTATAACTACTATTACTATTACTACTACAACTAGTAGTAGTAGTAGTAGTAGTAGTAGTAGAAGAAGAAGAAAAAGAAGTAGTAGCAGTAGTAGTATTAGTAGTAGAAGTAGCAGTAGTACTAGTAGTAGTAGTAGTAGTATAGTAGTAGTAGTAGTAGTAGTAGTAGTAGTAGTAGTAGTAGTAGTAGTAGTAGTAGTAGTAGTAGTAGTAGTAGTAAAGGGTAGGTCATGAGGTCTGATTTATATAGGAACTGCAATGATTTTCCCTGCATAAACTGAAGAGCTTTTGATTTCTAATTATTCTCTTCTTTTTCCTTTACAGCAAATTGAATAAATTTCCCTTTGTCAATCACTAGAAGAAGACGTATGCTTTTTTACTGTAATAAAAATCACAAGGATATTGAACTAGGGGAATACTGGACAGAGACAAATTAGCACGAAGATGTGTGGAACAAGAATTCAAAGAAGGGTGAATTGACTAGTAAATCCACAAAAACAAAGAAATTACAAAAACATGATAAGTGCACCATTGGAGAAAATGGAAGTAATACTTCTTATAAAATTTGAGGCATGTTAATGATCATCCATAACCTTGTCTTGCATGCTTGTGTGTGATGGATTGAGTTAATTCGTTACTCTCACACCTATTCTCTCCATAACGCACTGATGAATTCGTCTATATGCATGAACGCCTAACAATCAAGTGTCTGCAAAAATTCGCTTTCCGCTATCCATCATCTTGGCAAATTTTAGTAGGATAATGAAATACGTATTAAAGTTTAGCTTTCGCAGTAATAAATCATAATCCAAAATATTCATACAATTACAAATAATTTTACGTGGCTATTTCATGAAATATAAATCTACTCGTGTTACATGTCAAAACTGATTAAACTGATTCCATGAATATTGTTTTTAAGCTTGATTCCATATCCATGAAATCTACTTTCTGTATCAGGCGTAAATCTAGGATATTTCTAAGAGAGGAGGTATCTTTGCCTTTAAAAAATTGACAAGAAAAAAAAGAAAGAAAACAACAAATAAAAAAGGTCGTCACTTGCAAATAAAGGTCGCTTGGTTCTGAGAAAACACTGACATGCAGAAAATGAAACGAAATAAAGGTTGTGATTTCACTACCAATTCACTACCAAAGGCATGTTGGGTTCGTCTCCCCTCTCCCTCTCTCCCTTTGGGTTGCAGTTTTTACGGGGTCCAGTGCACCCCCGGTCCCCCCGGGATCAGTGCTTTCAAAAGCACTTTAAAAGGGTATCGTATCTACTCTCTAAACGCAAGTAAAAGTTAAAGTCTGGCAAGTGTTTTGAAGTAAAGACCAAAACTACTTGCCCGAAATGGGCAAGCAAAAATCTCACATTAGATATATTGATCCTAAATTTGGTCATTGCGGACAAGATAAAATCACTTTGGACAAAAGAAATGCAAACCAAGGTACATAAGTTCATATAAAAAAGAGAAAAAAGTCAATGGTTCAAAACCGCAATATTTTCTTTTGAAGATGTACAACTTTTTTTTCAAAGATTTTTTTAGGCAAGTATATTCCAACCATTTAAAAATTTACTTGCCCGACAGGGCAAGTGCTTCTGAAAAGTTATGTAGCACCCTGGCCTGCTCTAAAGTCATTTCAAACACATAGATATCGATATCGAGGCCTATACCCTGGATATATATTATTTTTATTCTTATCTTTGTGTATCAAAGGCCCTGAAGAACACCCGTTAAAAGGTCAAAAGCTTTGTAATAAAGGAGAGTGAACTTATTTGCTACGTCTCTCCCGCGGAGGCACTCTCTTTCACCTTTATAATAAATGTGAATAAAAACATATTTGCATATCACATGCACGTAACGCACACTCATACAAAAACACTTTTTAAGTAGCATTTATGATTTGTGCAACGTATCCAGCAAATTATTATGTCTTTTGCAATAAACCCCGATTCTCAAAAAAATATATGATTATGATGAACCGAACAAATTGTTGGTATAAAGACAGTTTGATGTGAAACGAATAGATATTTCCCTTCAGTTAACCAACATGTCTATACGCTAACTAACCCAGTAGGTTGGTCATAAAAAATTCGAAGTGTATATTGTCATGATTATACGTTGAATAATATATCAGAACAACGTTAAAGGCCCCCTCACACCCAACCGAATTGCCTGAAATATGCCTTGCGATGGCTGGCGAAAAGCATTTTTTTTTAAATCGTTTTCAATGGTAACTGATAGTAAATCATATTTACCCTTCGTGTTTGGGTTCGTACATCTTCTGAACTAACAGCTGTGATTAATCAAATTCGCGCGGAAATTTTGAACATTTTCAAAATTTCCTGACGAATTGAAAAATCGTTGGTCATCTGTAACTATTATTTAGTCTGCGGTAATCGTTCGTTTATCGTTCGTGTGTATTGTTGCGCATAGTCCCTCTTCGCGCTTTTGCCAAAGTGGACCGATCTCGAAAGAACTCGTAACGAAGCAACACGATGACACAACGAACAAGATCGCCTAATCTATTTCCTCGTCTTCGTTTCTAATCGCACGCCATATCAAACTATTGCTCACTGTTCCTTCGTCTTATTGGGTTTTATCCTTTGCCAGCCTTCGGCCGCAATTTTTTCAAAGAAGTGAACTGAAAAATCGATATCCTTTGCATGTCATATTTATCCTTCGCTTACCGTTCGTTGATAAAATTTGACAATAGTTACTGATCGCATGATTTCACGGAAATTTTATTTGAATTCGTTGAATTCGCGTGCATTTCGTTCATTTTTCCCTTTCGTTCGCCTACATTCGGTCAGGTGTGAGAGGGCTTTAAGCGGTGCATTTTGATTTATTATTATTTTTTACATTCATGAACACACCAGAGAAACTAAAAGTATTGCATTACTTTAGGTGGAAGTGAGCCAACGTTTTATTCGAACGACCTTCCACTTGTCTGACATGAGATGTCATCATGAAACTGGCTAGCATACACAACCCAATGAGTCATTAATTTTATATCATAGCCAGGCTTGGCCCGTCATTCATCATGAAATATCTACATTTCTTCATCGCAATAATCTTTAATCACATGGCGGACATTTAATGGACGATTTCATTTCATATGCAACTAAAAAAAATCCCATGAAGAGTTTGCCATTGGTGGATCCAGGGGCTGGTGCATTCCTTGGATGATCATACAACGTAGTAACAGTGGAAGAGAATACACCCCTTCTATCATCTCATCAGAAACATACCAAGTCAACCATGTGACCCAATTTAGGCCATCGACATATCTACAATTACAATTCATTACAATAATTCATTTTGACATGCATCACTAGAAATAAGCTAAACAGTATTAGGCCTAATATATTTTCTGAACAATAACGATAAATTAAATCATTTGCAGCAGGTGGATGTCAAGTAAAGTTTATGTTTATGTCGGACAATATTAATCATGGTTCATTCAACAAAAAACTTAACCCGATGACTAGAAAAGAAATCTATCTGTAAAGTAATATATTACAGCGGAGCTGCAAATAATAATACAGTACTACATTCGATATGTTTTTAATTTAGATTTGTTCACATCTCTTTATTTTTAACTTTTGTTGTCCCGATCCTCAGTCATTCTACACAATACAATATTAAGTCAAGTAATTAATGCATCTTGAACATTGTCGGATTTTTTTTTTCTGTATCTTCCATCTGATGGATGCCCGGCTGTGCATTCCAGGAAGTTTTCAATAATAATTTTATGACAAAGTATTTTTTGCGAATCAACTCGTAAAATTATGTAGGCCGAAGTTCGAAAATAATCTGGTTGAGACTTGATGTAACTATAGAGAGGTGTGGCTTCCCTTCATTCTGTTAATAATATCTATAACCCGTTCATTTGCCTGCAGACGTCATACAGTGGCTTTATTTGCGAATTATCGTACGCTTTAGGGGGCTATTATGGATTGATCACAACTCGTAGTGCACCTCGCCCGTACGTGTGATCTGTATCGAAATTTGGTTAAAACTCTTGTATCGCACACACTGATCCAGTTTCATTAAAAAAATGAAGCAGTAATAGCAGTACGATGGACACGCAGGGTAGCTTGACTCCATCCCGTCGTCCGTCGTACAAAATCCTTGCGGCGCACGCAACAGGTCAGAAGTTTTTCATAATACCTAGTTTCAACTCTCACGATCTGCGCCACGATTCAAACGGCGTCCTTTATCATAGAGTAATCGTAGTGATCCTTTCAGATTAAATTGATCGTAAACAAAATAGAATGGTTCAAAAAATTCCGCAATCTGTTACGGAAGCCAATTGTGGCTTTCCTGAGGATCGCAAGACAGTGGGAGCGAAGTGTAAAGCAGGCAGGAGCGTGAAGAACATGCAAGGTGTCTTTTTGGCATGTCCAATAAGCGCTGCGTTTTGCTTCGTGTTCTTACAAATTTAAATGATACGCACGGCCATCGTACCTCCTGCACGTACGTCTCACGTCGAACGCACAAGGAAATATTGATAAGGTAACTTTAGTTTCTTGACCTAAATTGAGTGGTGGCATGTTAGTAACAAGTCGTTGTACGATGATTGTACCTTGTAGGTGCGGCGAATTACGTTCGCCTCATGATGACAAGGACCTTGCTAATAATGACGGTATAGACCCAAGAGAAGGCGCAGACAGTTGTATGGCTTGATGTGACCACGAACAATAGACGTACGGCATGGATCACATATTATTTTCTCAGCGTAAAGACACACACGACGGGTTGTGACCTTGTTACGGTCTACGACGTAATATCACCGTAAACGAGCAAAGTACAGTTTCTTTACTTACGTCTTGCGTGAGGGGGGGGTAAGCCGACTGATTCCGTGTGGTTATCGTACGGGAATCGTGCAATCAGCTTGCGGATTCGTCAGCCGCTATCCATAGAGACATCTAAAATATAAATGTCAAGCGGACCTATCGATGATATTTCAATAATTATTATTTTTTTAAATCTCCTTAAACACTTTTTCATAATATTAATAATAGGATTGGGAGACCATTTTTTTTATTTCTTTTTTTAAAGGGTGGAGTGTGCACCGCAAGGCAGTCCTGACTACTTCGCGCGATATCGTAATAGTAGACTGCGATAACAGGTGCGATTTATAGTTCCATCCGTGCAGGTAAACATTTATAATTCCCCCACCCCGAAAATCCTCAGCACGGGGGAAATAAGACATAAAGAGGTCACGGCCAACATTCTTCTATAAACAAACACAACCCTAGTTGCTTCCAACGAAACTGAAGAACATGATGCACTCACATCTCATCTTGACTGTAAGCCTTCCATGTATGGGCATGCAAACCAGTGTATTTAACATGACTGTCTACAGGTTCTTAAATGTTGTTATACACGTGTAAAGATCAATCTAGTCCATTGTATTTAACAATTACTAAGAAATACCATAGATAGCACTGATTATAAACTTGTCAAAATTGACTTAATTATTTTTCGCAGAAATATCTTCGGAGTGGATATTTATACAACGAAAACTGAGAGTCCAGTCCAACATTCTTCTACTCTATACAGTCTTAAGTAAATATGTCCAAGGAAAATGAACATTAAGTTAAAAACAATATCAATTGAATGAACGCAAAACAGCGGAAGATCCGATCTTTCAAATGCGGGTTTACATGAGAGCGCCCTATAAGAAACTGATTAATAATCATTTTCCATGAAAACCTGGCCAGCAGAATGAGGGGATCAATTCCAAAATGGGTCGACATTTTCTTCAGCGAAAATCTGAGAGATAAAATAATCGTGGTTCCAGGGGCAAGGGCCAGCATATTTTTTTTTCTTTCTTTTTCTTTTGTACAATGAAAACATTCGCGGGCCTGTCAGCCCCATCCATTGGACCCACCACTGGAACAAAACAGCAGTATTCTAAGTACAGACTGAACATAATCCACCAAAGGATAGAACAATTTCCAGTTTAGATGCAAAATCTTCAAAGTAATATTTTCCGTTAGTTTCATTTAAAAGAGTTAAAGTGCCCCTGATCTACAAAATAATCTCAGTTTTATTCAGACAACAGCAATATTGACAGACAAAGGACCTATAACATTAAAGAAATGCTTTCGGAGAGATGCAACCCTAATATATAGAATGTAAATTGTTAGGTATGATTTTAGATTAGAATCGTGGGAAGTGTAGAGAGCAAGATGTATAGATCAGAGGTTGGATGCTGTCTTTGCCCCTTGGCAAAGATTGTAACAGAACCAATGTTCTTAGCAGCTTTACCATTTACACACATAAGGTCAGACAAGCCTCGGGCAGAATCTGTTCTGATCTTAAACCAAACTCGGCATATTTTCATCAGTTATCATTATTTCTCGCTGCTGTCTTTCTACATAGATCTAATATTGTGGACTATTCAGTTTCTAAGAGTCATCCGTCTTTGACACACATGTGGTATTAAAGACGGATTTGATTTCATTATAGGACTTCACGTACAAGGCTTCTGATGGTATTAGGCCATTTGAGGCTGTTATTTATCCGCTACGCTATCACTACTATACCACGTTAAACCAAGGAGATATCACCTTGGTTAAACCAATTATTCTGTAGCCAGAATATCATCAATGCAGAACACACGAACTTTACTAAGGGCAGTGGCCGAAATGTGTGAAGAATATGGAATTCTGCCCCCCCCCCCAAAAAAAATGAATAAATAAAAAATAATTCGATTAATCTGGCAATTTGTGTTTCTCAGGAGAAGTTTCAACTTATAAAAAGGTCTAGGTTATCGGAATTTCTAGCGGGGGAATTGCTCCCCCAGACCCTGCTAAAACAGGTTCGCAATGGAGCTCCCCTGCCCTCCTGGCCCCTATAGGAAACTATACCATGTATACGGTAAAGTCTACCGTATACTACATTGGCCATGGCCTTTAAATCGGGACGGCCAGACTTCACCAATGACAAAAACATGAATAATATTCACAAATCATTGAAAATGACATTTCCCTTTCGCTAATTGCACAAGGGAAAGATAATAACTGTTAAGATATTTGTCTTGGGAGTGTTTAATATTAAACTATATTTATCTTTACGGTAAACACGAAGGGATGCATATTATAAACTATTCCATCGCACATTTTAATTAAGCCACTGTTTACTGCTATGACAGCACACTGTTTGATTCAAAGACGAAGGTTTACTAGATTCTTCTAATTCGTCAGTATTTCATCATGGCATGAACGTTAATCGTTGGGAGACAGGGGTCATGCCCCAACGAATTCGGGATTGGACTATATGTCATAAAATGTCCCCCATGTTTTATTAGAATAGATGAAGGAAAAATGAAAGGAAAGAATTTATAAATTTAAGGAAAATATCAAAGTGCTGGGAACGACCCGTTTTTATTTCTAACTTATTAAATTATTTAATCTAAAAAATTATTCTCATGTGTTAAGTTTGTATGATTATGAAAAACCTAATCTTGTGAAATGTCTTTAGAAGCGTGGAAGCGTCGTGGTGTAGCGATTCTGACTCTCGCCTTGTAATCAGAGGGTCGTGTGTTCGAATCCCACCATGGCCTAGCGTCCTTTGGCAATGCTTTAATTCACACTTTGCCACTCTCCACCCAGGTGTTAAATGGGTACCCGGTAGGATGTGAAAGTCTGTGCCTAGCAATCAAGTCTTGGAACTCTTGTTGGAATGCTCCCCAGGGAGTGGAGAAGGTGCATACATTGTATGCGGGCATGCAAGGATCCGATGACCGGGGTAATGATATGTCTGTAAAGCGCTTAGAGACGTCGTTCCGATGTATTAAGCGCTATATAAAATTAACGCGGAATATTCTTTATTATTATTTAGGACCCCATATAGTTTTTAGTACTTCGAGCTGCAGTCATTCGATGGTAATGTTGATGGAAGTTCTCCCACGCGATCCCCTCCCTAATAAAGGATGGTAGATCAGCCCCTATAGAAAATAAATGAACCCGTTACGAAGCATAATTACAGAGAAGAGTTATATCTTTAGGATTAACTTTTAAAGAAACTGAAAAAAAAGTATTGACCACCCCCCCCCCTTGCTCGCGTTTAGATCGACGCGTTATGCATCATGGTCGTCATGGGATTGCTTGCTAGTCATACTACGAATGATCTTTTCTATATAAACACTTTAATTCCGAAACCTCAAAATACGAAAAGTGTATTCTTTTAACTTGATTGTAATCATAACAGTACTTCAGGTCAATCTTATAGCTAAGATATTAATGTACTCCTTACAGCCAGCAGAGTTACATATGCAGTCAATGCCAATCGCCTATCCAAGACCCAGTGCGCTAACATGAAGTATCTGTAATTTGGCTTAAGTGCTTCCCGTGTGCTCTTAACTCAAAATCCCTCATCCCATTTGCTAACCATGAAACATAAACACTCTTTCTTTATTAAAATATGGTCTATGCCTGACATAAGCAATCAACCTTGATTATTCATCATAAAAAGAATCCCTGTCGCAGATAGATACGACTTAAAGGGAGGCAATCGAGTGTCGAAGAATTAGTTATCCCTGCATGCAGTCATGTTTTCTTATACATGGGATGGTTACCCATTATTTGGCATTTAAATCACAGAGAATACGATTTATTATATAAAATATTTTGACGAATTTTAAACTACACTTTAAATGTCAAGGATTTAAAATAAATCCAGATCGGCTGTGAATATTGACCAACCGAATTTATTTAAAATCTTAAGGATTAACATTTAAACCTTATAAGATTAAAATTAAAATCTTTTAGATTTATATTCAAATCCACAAGATTTAAATCTTAATCTAATATTCGGCTGGTCACTGGTCACTAGTCAATTTTAAATCCTTGACATTTAGAGTGTTAGAAGCACATACAGCGGAACTTAAGTCAACGGCATCTGACTTGCGTGTTTAACCAAAATTGCACGTACTTTAAGGCCTGGTCCCACTGGCCGACGGACACAAAACATATTCATAACGGATATAACGGACAAGCAAATTTTCGGGGTGGCTCAATCCGTTTTCATCCGTTCCAGACAATGGACAATGGACGGATGCTCAATGGATATTTAGCGTGCGAACACGTATGTAAAGAGTACACAACTGATACAAAACGCTTTCCAAAGGATGGCAAGATTCTTTTCCGTTTTACATCCTCTCTGCATCCGCAAGCGCAGTGGGACCAAGCCTTTATTAAGATTCCGAGAAAGTAAAGACCTTGTCACCTTTGAAATAAAATTCTAATTGACGATGAATTTATTATGTATCGATTGCAATGTTTTGTTTTGGAAAATAGAATAAAAAAGAAAAGAAAAGCAATTTCTGCAACAATCAACCAACTATGCATAATTATCCGAGTGAGTCAAGAAAAACTTGACACCTAACAAATCTCCAATTTAAGAAAAAAAATACGTCATGAACAAAATGATGATTATTATACATGGCCTGAAAGACTATGTTCTCCCAAATAGTTTTGATAACATTTTTATGTGGTAGGTGTCAAGGCTTGGATGATCTGGAGGTATTCTTTGCATTGATGTAAATGTTGATTTTGGCCAAAGTAAGGAATGACTGCAATAATCCAATGATGTCATAATCCTACAAGTCATATATAATGATATATAATGATCATGCGTTCATAACATTTTTTTTTCTAAAATTAGGGATATTTGAGGTTTATTATTTTTTACTCAGCCGGTATGTATAAATAAATCAAAAGCGTGTTCTCTATATGATTTATACATATGACTAGACCGATTCATCCAGAAATCGTATATACTATAAATAAAATAAAGAAAGAGTATTCGTTTTAAAGCAGTTTAAGAAATAAATACATTATCAGTGTTTGATGAGAAAAGGCCACACGGGTGGGGCAGTTTGTTTGACATAAACAAAGCGATGTATGCTGCAGAGTAATGAAGAAGCTTATTATTTTAACCGAATCTTGTCGCATTGTAAATCAACTATTTTTCCATAGCATGAAAGAAGACAAAACTAAATGCGTTTGGAAACTGCTTTCATCTGCTGAATAATAAGGGACAGCCTATCGAAAGCAATTCTTGATTATCATATTTAGTCGACAATTCTAATTTTATCATAACATGGACTCATTTGGTGTAGACTCCTTAATGAGTTCAAGTGTGAAACCGTGCTACTATGGTATGCCTATGTATCGGATTGCTTCAGTTGGTTTAGTTTAGTGTGTTCCTTATTCAAAATCCATTAATTTTGTGAATACTCCTAATACCTTGGTCACATAAATTTTGCTCTACTACGGCTGTACGGCGAGTTGAAAACAGCCGTTTTATTCATTTTTATTCAAACCATCTATATGTAGCTGGTACAAAAAAATGTTAAACGGCTGTTTTCGACTCGCCATACGGACGCCGTAGAGCAAATGTGACCGAGGTATTAAAGTTCATCGCTCCATCACATGTTAATTGAACCATATTGGCTTTTGACTTTATCATAAAAAACCCATCCGATCGGGGTAAACGCTGGTGTTATACGAACATGACGAACGGGGAAGAACGCGCCATTCATGACTCATGCAATCAGACCTAAGTCATGTAAGTGTAAAACAAAAGATTGCGGGAATTTAATATATATATATATATATATATATATATATATATTTATCACCTTTATTGATTTCAAACAAAGGGAAACAAACATAGAAAGTCCAGGTTACATGTTTTTATGGGAACATTGTACAGGACTGTGGGTAAGAGCATGATTACAAAACATAGTACTTACATCATAAAACATATACATAAAATACATCAAACATATTTAAGCAAATTGTGACATAGTGGGGGTAAGAACTAAACCAAGAATGAAGGTAAAATGGGGAAAATGCAGTAACATATAGACGTCATAATAGAATGATGCTGATGTTTTCCGAACGAAGGAGTAGCTGAGTCAGATCAGATATATATATATATATATATATATATATATATATATATATATATATATATATATAATATATATATGTGTGTGTGTGTGTGTGTGTGTGTGTGTGTGTGTGTGTGTGTGTGTGTGTGAAGCTATACATGTACAACAGCTTTGGTAACTCTTTTATTTTAAATATTGTGTAAAGAAATGGATGAAGAGAACAATGGTAGGCGTAGCTTAAATCAAGGTTTCCCAGAGCTATCTACCCTTTGGAAAAATTGGTGATGCCGAAAAAAATGTCTCTGCCGGGAATCGAACCCCGGCCCCCAGCTTTGAACGCCGGTGCCTTAACCACTAGACCACAGAGACGGGTTAGTGGCTAGGCGACCCTGATCCAATTGACCGTCAGATAGACAGATTTTCGACACCGTACCAATTATAATTTCCTTTCCACTAACCCGTCTCTGTGGTCTAGTGGTTAAGGCACCGGCGTTCAAAGCTGGGGGCCGGGGTTCGATTCCCGGCAGGATTTCAACTCAAAGTAGTTATGGTAGTAATCACATGAGAACGAATGGAAGCCTAAATCTCCACCATTTTAAGGCTTGGTCCCACTGTAGAGGATGCAAACGGAAAAGAATCTTGCCTATGGAAAACGTTATGTATCCGCTGTGTACTCTTTGCTTACGTGTTTCATACGCTCTATATCCATCGAGCATCCGTCCACTATTTCATTGTTCGCCTATTTTGTCCTTTGTCTGGAGCGGATGAAAACGGATGGAGCCACCCCGAAATTTTGCTTGTTCGATGTATTCGTTATGAATACGCTTCAAGTCCGTCGGCCAGTGTGATCAGGCCTTTACCGGAAAGTTCCGCTTTAAATCAGTCCATGTTTTTAATTGACTTTAAACGATTAATTTGTTTGATTCGGAAATTGATAATGTCTGATGAAGAACCAGCTATTAAGTAATTAGAGAAAAATATTGATTTTCCTCTCAAAATCATCCTCCAAATGGTATGACATTTAGCTAAATAACAGGGCCCTCGTATTGATAATAGTTTTGCACTGCGCGCTCCCAAAGGTTGGTATTTGCATAAATGGGTCGTATGATCTTTTAAGTCCTTCAGTTATTTCTTCGTCTTTGATTGAATGAAAAATGGCAATGACTTTCCTCAGTGGCATTTAATTTAAAGCGAATCTTTAGCGATGTTATGACATTATGACTTCGTTCAAATCATCTGATTTTCCTCTTTATACTGACAGAAGGGTGACAATTATGCGTAATATATGACATTCACATTGTACCTTACATACGTATATGATGGAAAAATGGACGAAGATATTCGAAGAGTTTACGTATATGATGGAAAAATGGACAAAGATATTCGAAGATTTTTTATTGAGGGGGAAATTAAGATTGACCAATGTCATCTTAGTCGATTTGACATTTTCCGAACCTAGAAATGTTCTTTCCGATGAAGTTTTTTTCTTGATTCGTGTTCCTATGGGGTCCTAGAACAAATTCAGCTTGGTTGCCAAAAGTTGCCGTTTGGGCAATTTTGCTAATTTGCATAAATCCAAAATGGCCGCCAGATGCCATCTTGAAAACCTAACTTTTGAACCCCTGTCCACAAAATGATGAGTAATAACTCGTTTTAGGGGTTTAGAGATGTGTAGAACTGATTTCTGTAATCATTTTTGCAATATAAGGTCATCTTTAGGTCAAATCCAAGATGGCCGCCATATGCAATCTTGAAAAATTGACTTGTGTTCCCCTTGCCCCAGAATGACGAGTAATACCTCTATTTAGGGGTTTTGGGGTGTGCAGAATCCATTTCTGCTTTCTGTTTTGCAATATAATGTCATCTTCAGGTCAAATCCAAGATGGCCGCCATATGACGCCATCTTGAAATATCAATTGTTGAACCCTTTGCCCCAGAATCATGAATAATAACTCTAGTCATGAGTCATTAGGTATGTTGATTCAATTCATGTAGTTATTTTGCACAAAAGATAATCTTCAGATCAAATCCAAGATGGCCGCCAACCGCCATCTTGAAAAATTACTGTCTGAGGCTTATACCTGTTAGAACTAATGTAAAGGGATTTCAGTAAGAATACCCATTTCTTTTATTAATTCTCAAGTTCATTTCAACATTAATTGCTCAACTTAGAATGAATCCTCTTTAGGCTTGGGCTATCCATTTCGAGTGTATTTTTTTAAGGTCCATTCATACCTTTGTACTGAAGAGGCTTTTAGGGTCTTATTTCAATTTGAAAGTTTTTTATCAATATTGTTTTTCTAAATCAATGTGTCCAATGATTGGTAGGCATCAGTTCGCCTTAAAAGACGATGGTGTAGCGCTAGGCCTTACATTTTCGAGAGTGACTATAGAGCTCCACTCTAGAGTGGCAGTCTCTAGAGCAAATTTTTACAGATGAAGGAGGATGGCGCTGAGACACGTTTATATAGAGATGCTGCCCTAGCCTTCCTCCTAGGCCTTTGGTCTGCCAATTTAGCATTCCAATTATTTTCTGACGTCTTGACCCCTGTACTTAGTAGCTCTCCATAGAATGGATGGCGACTATCATCTACACCTTCATAAGTGTTAGTGTCTATGCCGGCAAGTTTCATGTCATATTTGCATGTGTCTTTAAAACGGAGGTGTGATCTATCGATGGGGTGAGACCAATCACACAGCTTACCTTACCTTGGCGAATCCAAGAAGGGATTCGCCAAGGTTTCATGGGGCAAACATGCCCCAACCACCTGAGGTGCCTTTGACTAAGGAGCGAGAATAAGCTTTTGATGCTAGCACGTACGCTGAAGGGCCTCTGTATTTTTTACTTTGTCCTGCCATTTAACGTGCATGATACGTCCGAGGCAGCTGACATGGTAGGTGTTTAGCCACTTTTCTTGGTCGGCGTACGTTTTCCAGGACTTACTTTCGTGCAGGAGCTTGGCCATGACTGTGACAGATTTTACAATCCTGATGCTTATATGCTTGTCCTGTGAAAGGGGACAAGAGACATATAGTCGGTCCAAGGTAGGTGAGGAGTCCACCATAACCAGACGAGTGTGTGCTGTTGATATACATATCTGGAGGACAGTCGGTGTCTTGAGTCTATCAGGATTTCTGACTGTCTCAAAGTCTGATGGATGGTCCAAACCCCTTACATGCACAAGACAGGCAGCTGTTATGTATGACTAGGTCTTGTACTCCCACTTCTTGAGAGGCAGGGGCGACATCGTTTCCGTAAAACATTTCACGAATGAGAACAATCCTGACCGTGGAACAGTCTTGGGGAGCCTATCTTCTGCAGGAGGCTAAAGAGTGCACTCCTGCTGACCAAGTCAATGGCTCTTGTCAGGAGGAAAAGTCCAATAATAATTATAAAGGAAGTTAATAATTAAATCAATTTTTTTGAAAAAAAATACGGAGAAATCACTTTTTAATTCAAATAATACTTTAAAGTCATTTCACTGGAAAAGTATGGTTGCACAGAAATAAAAAAGGGATCAAAACTCCCGAAATCATAGCCCAAACCTTGAATGGTTTAATTCTAAAGTAAGCGGTTAATGACGAAATCTATCAACCATCTGACCATCTTAGACATGACTTGACCTCGAACTAAAAATGGAGTGATTAAAAGAAATGAATCATTCTCACTGAAATCCCCTTACATGAGCTCCAATACATAACAACAACCTTATTAGGGACAGCACTTCTTCAAGGTTCAATAGTCTCGGAAGTAGTTTTTTTTATTTCTTAATATGGCGTTTAGTGGTCATGTTGGATTATTTTGACCTGGAGATGATCCTACATTGCAAAATTATGAACAGAAATTGAATAAACATACCAAATAACTCACGAAAAGAGGGATATTATTCATGATTCTGGGACAAAAACTTGAGAATTAATAAAAGAAATGAGTATCTTACTGAAATCCCTTTACATTAGTTCTAACACGTATAAGCCTCAGACAGTAATTTTTCAAGATGGCGGTTGGCGGCCATCTTGGATTTTATCTGAAGATTATCCTTTGTGCAAAATAACTACATGAATTGAATCAACATACCTAATGACTCATGAATAGAGTTATTATGCATGATTCTGGGGCAAAGGGTTAAAAAATTGATATTTCAAGATGGTGTCATATGGCGGCCATCTTGGATTTGACCTGAAGATGACATTATATTGCAAAATAGAAAGCAGAAATGGATTCTGCACACCCCAAAACCCCTAAGTAGAGGTATTACTCGTCATTCTTGGGCAAGGGGAACAAAAGTCAATTTTTCAAGATTGCATATGGCGGCCATCTTGGATTTGACCTGAAGATGACCTTATATTGCAAAAATGATTACAGAAATCAGTTCTACACATCTCTAAACCCCTAAAACGAGTCATTACTCATCATTTTGTGGACAGGGGTTCAAAAGTTAGGTTTTCAAGATGGCATCTGGCGGCCATTTTGGATTTATGCAAATTAGCAAAATTGCCCCAAACGGCAACTTTTGGCAACCAAGCTGAATTTGTTCTAGGACCCCTTAGGAACACGAATCAAGAAAAAAACTTCATCGGAAAGAACATTTCTAGGTTGGTGTATTGAGCCTATGAGACTGTCAAATCGACTATCTGGGGGAATTGTCGGTCAACCAATGCTTAAACATATTGATGGATTCAAAACTTTGCATCAATATGGGTTTTAAGTTTGGCGACTTTTCAATTGAGTGTTATCACGTATCCTAGGGAAAATAAAAACAGGAGTTACGTGATTGTTGTGTAAAGACTGGGGAGGGGAAGGATGATGTATAGCGACAGCAAGTAATTATTAATGCGAGTACAGGCACGAATTCAAGAGCAGCCCCATCCCCCTGTCTTGGTCACACGTTTTACACAATTACTTCACTGCTGCTTCCCCCTCCTCTTCCTTCTGCAATACTTGAGGGTGGAAAGGGGCTTTATCCGGAGTGCACTTTGTATATCTGTTATATTATTATGCTCAAATAGATTTTTGAATGGATGTGTCTTTTTTTCTTTTCCGACGGTAGTTTGCAATGTCGTCCGAATTTTGCAAAAAAAAGGGCTCGATATTTTGTACCCCCCCCCTAGGAAATTCTTGATCTCGATTACATCCCCAATCAATTTGTAAAACTAGCCCCCTATTTGCCATCTACCTTTTTTTCTGTTAAATATACAAGCAAAGCATTAGAGAAATAGAATGCAAAAAATCAAGGGCATGCGTGAATATGTAAAGAATGTTAACCATGTTGACCATGGTAAGTATAATTTTGCTTGACATAATTGTGACTGCGTCATTATGTGTGGTGAATAGCTGAGGAGTTAATGGAGAACAAAATCATGATTCCGTCCGTCATTGACACTCCGTGCAAGCAAAACCACATCATACTACTGGTAACTGTACTATATTCATTTCGTTTCTTTCCCCATTCTGTGTATTCCTTCCGAAGGAGCTAGTTTCAATTACGAGATGGAATGACAAAGACGAATGACGGGAGTGAAATGACGGAGCGATGGGCGTGGCAGAAATTATCATAGAATTAATATGGAAGAATTATCTTCCTTGAAGGCAATGAATCCAATGCCTATATCTTTCATAAATGGCGGTAGATCATTTTAATTGGTTAAATAGAAACTGAATATATGAATAAGTACATGAATAATTGAATAAATAAGTAGTAGTAGATAAATACGATTATTACAAATCGTAAAGGATGTTTGTAATATTGGGGGTGGGGATACATGGTGGAAAAATGGTCAAGGCCTGATGGCGTATATGAAGTATGTTCCCTAGATTCAGAAAGGATGATACAAGGCTGATATATAGCAAAGAAGCAATGGCGGGTAATAATACAGGAAGTTGCATGCTGCATCGTTGTTCGTAATTGGTGTTTCCATGACAAAATCACGGATTTTTTTAATTTAGGGGGTAATTCAAAGTTTTGATTTCAAATGAATTAAATTTGCGAAAGTACTTTCGTTTATTACTCCTACATTGGTTTGAATTGAGATGGAGCTACATTCTATAATTGTGATGGCGTTTATTAAAAAAAGCATGTACTTTTTTACGTTTTCCCGTTCTTCTGGCTAATGAAGAGAACATTCCCGATTCGAAGAGAATCGGATGTCAGATCGATGAGCGTAAAGGAACGAAGTGAACAATTCATCTAAACAAAGTCACATCCTACTTAACTCGATAGGAGGCTGGTTGAAGAACATAGTGATTCCTTATACCTCAGTCACATTTGCTATACGGCGGGTGTATTGCGAGCCCGAAACATTTTTTTTGAACCAGCTACATAGGTGGTTTGAATACAAATGAATGAAAACGCTGTTTCGACTCGCCGTACGGCCGCCGTAGAGCAAATGTGACTGAGGTATTATGATTTTTTTTCTTTCTCAAAGTCTTGCATAATGCCGCTGATTCTCTTCCGCGTTTCAACATTCAATCACTAATCCGTTGGTCCATCATTTTGAAATTATACAATTGAATTTGAGAATGCATCGAATTTATATTGATAGGTAATAAACCATATGATGTAGGCCCCTCGGATACGTCACATATTGAGCAATATATTTTGTATGTATGTATATTATAAATACCACTCTCAACCCAGGTAAATAAATGAATATTAGGTAGGGTAATCGTAAGAAAACGAAGTATAACGGTTATGGGGCATGTTATGGTAATGGCAACCGCCCCTTTTAACCCAAGTAACCAACTAAATATATATGATAGCTTTTCTTATTTTGGGAAGAGCTCACATATAGCTAAAACGACGATAAGATAATCATTATTTAGAAAGCAATAACATAGTATTTCTTGATTTTGAACTTCATAGGCTAATTTATTAGAATTATTCTAACAGCATAATATCGAGAATGTTGCCTCGATATCAAGATTTTCGTCCCAGAATTTCCTGGATTTAACCAAACCTCTTAATTGAATATTCAATTGACTATAAGAAGCAGAAATGGTCGATCTGCAAAAAAAGGGGATTGGGGCTATTCGGTGATGGTTGAGAGGTTGAGATAAAGAATGGTTGTTATAGATTCATAACTCTTAAGGCAATGCATGGTAATTCACCTTGCATGTTGCAAATAGGCATAATATGCTCCAATGATTTGTTGGCACGAATATCTCTCAGCTAAAAAAAAGAGAATGTATTCAATCTGGATTGGCATAACGGAGAAGGAATAAATTTAAGGAGACATGATTCAGTTAGTGATAGTCTGTCAGGCCTGTTCTACATACATATTTTAGCACTGATCAATTATTTTCTACAGATTTTTTTCATTTAAAAAACTTGTTTTGGTCCCTTTCCTACCCTATTCGTTATCCCCCTCCCCCTCCTCTGCTCCCATTGCCGCTATTTAATAAACGTTTGCACGTACGTGGCATTATACTCGTCAAGATATAAAAATAAATCACTTGTGTGTTTATGACACAAGTATGGCCGTCCATCCACGAATCAAGCGATCTTCTGTTCCCCAATCTCCACACGATTACATGACTAGATCATTAATGTGCTTCTCATCTGGGCAATCATGATTTATATAATATAATTTCCTGTATCTCCAGGCAAGTATGAAAGGATCTTCTGTGGAAAATGCATCCTAACGATTCAAGTATTTTGTTTGTTTTTCTTTTAACTTCAAAAGTGATTTTTCTCCGTTGATAACCATAATGTTCTGAGGAGGTATGCGAAATACACTTGGCATATTTGACGTCATTTGAATTTCTTGCAGTACAATGGTATTATTGGGTACTCATGATAGCTGGAGAACGAGAACTTGGGACAGAATGATATCCCATTCGAATAAACCGGCATGTCACTGCACAAGCCAACACTGGGTTTATAACCGTACATACACCACCGGTCTGTTGCATAATCCTTTCTACCCGTGATTACACTCCGGTAAAAAATGAAAACTGCTGTAAAATAACCCTTAATAGCCCTTATTCCTCTGGTAAAATGTTTTACACAAAGGACTAATGGGAGTGTTACCAGCATATATGGAGGTCTCCCACATTTCAAAATGTATTATTTCGATAAATTCCGAGGTAGGATGGTTAAATCAACACGGCTACTGCCAGTTTCATGCTTAAGAAGCAATCATCAGGCCGTCGATGAAGAAGCAGAAAATAACGTTAAATTTAATAATTTGAAAACTTACATTTACAAGTTACTACCAGGGGTGCGACGGGTCAGCTTGGGATCGATTAAACATATATATATATATATATATTTATATTTATATTTATATATATATTTATATATATATATATATATATATATATATTCTGCTATATGTTTCAATAATTATATTTCAATTAGAACGTTAGAATGTATGTATGCATTATGTTATTCATTATGTCATTTGTTCGTTATGTTATGGTCTGAGAATAAAAAATGATTACATTTGTATATACTATACTTGTGCTATTGGAATGTGGAAATTCATTAATCAAATTAATATAATCCACACTTTGGTTTCCGTATTGTATTGCTCTGAAGAAACAAAGAAAGGCGGAGAGCGGGAGCGTCTGCGAATTCGCAGAAGAAGTGCTCCCATCTATTACATTGTACTCTCATCTATTACATTGTACTCCGGCAAGCTGCTGCCATTCAGGCTAAAGAAATAATAATAAAAATGATTAAATAAACAGCATGAAGCAGTCTGGGTTATTTGTCCAAGTTTTTGGTTATATACAGCTCACACGTTTTAGTGTGGGAGTATTCCTACAGCGGAAGTATGTATAGCAGAAGTAGCAGTAATAAAAGCAATAGTATCGTTATAGCTAGTAGAAATAATAGAAAAACTGTAGAATTTAACCATTTATTTATACATGTATATAAAATAATTAATGAAAATAATACAAAACATGTACCCAGAATATCTCTTCCTGATGGCGTATTGTTTTCAGTGGCATTCAGGGACTATTCAAGTGGTATAAAGATCTGCATCGGTACACTCATCAACAATAGACGTCCAACAACCTTCCCAGAAAATTTCATTCTACCCTTTACTTGTAATAAGAATCATAATACTGCGCCAGTGTAATGATATGTGATTGACTATTCATGCAGTTATGAGTCAATTATAATAAGTCTGTCCCACTCATACATCATCAGGATCTCCAGCAACCGTAACGAGTTTATTAAAGATGGTATCCACAAATGTTATATTAAGGTCAATTCTTTCCTAGCATGTTGATTGCAATTGGTACAAAAAAGGGACAAAATGAAATATCAAAATGTAAAATAAGAAAATTGTAGCATGTAAGGTTTTGCTAAATTCAATGAGGAGGGGCGCATGCAAAAAGTAGCAATTTAACCAAAACAATTAACCTTCATTATGGAGCCATTTAATTATATTGGAGGGTTTTTTTCTGCCAAAAATAACCTTCATTTCAGAGTGAACCCCAACCCCCTTTTCGTTTGCTTGTCAATTTTTTTTTACAGACCAGTACCACTCTTCGAAAATCGTTCCAAAGGGCCCTGAAAGAGCGAGTACATGTGTGACGTTTCCTTATTTACATATTGCTCTTGTATTGCAGACAACTGTATTTCAAAATAACAAGCGCGACCGTTACGGACCCCCCCCCCCCCTCGTCGACACTAACAATTTACCTCTTCCCAATTTAGCAGAAATACGTGGTCCAAAATGATTTGATAACATTTTTTTTTCAATACATAGCCACACTATTTTATGTGATTACATTAATAATACAATATATTCTGCATCAAAGAATAGATTTATGTAGATAGCTGATCAAAAAAAGTAATCTATTGATATCGATGATGATTACCTGCCTATACCTTCCACAAAACCACTTTTAAATTGACAACTTTAAAAAGTGCATTCGCCTATAGAGGAACAGCCACACTCGACTCGAATGACCGGACTGCTCTAATTGAAAACCGATAACAGAACCCAACAATTTCAAGCTTTTCAGTTACCTGCAGACAATATAGAAAAGGATGCGCTTTGAATAAGAGTATGATTTCCAATAAGTGTTGACAAAATTACTCACCTTTTATTGGCTGGGCATCTTTACACTCACAAGACCAATGTGAAAGAAGAAGAAGTGATTTACGTTGGCGTATGAAGGAGAAACGGGATGAAAATTCCGAAATATCCTAGGTCTGTGATGCTTCGTTGGAGTGCAAGGAGACGTGAGGATAATGAATGTCCGCCTACACCATCCAAGTTCTAAAGCACTACTGAGCAAGAATTTACTACAATGCGTTGTGAGAGGCTAACTGATTGGTTAGACTTCCACGTCAAGCTGCCGCTGGTAATGATGCAGCGGTGTGCTTTCTCATCTTCAGGAACTCCCCCTCCTCACCCTTCCCCCTTTCTCTCTCTCTCTCTTTCTAATAATCACGATCAGATGTCTTCCCTGTCTGATAATGAAATCAATTTTTCCGCATCTTACAGTCGAAACATTTTGCTTTCTCAAATTCGTCATAATTGGTATCAATCGCAGTTTATTTCTTTATCTTTCACAATAAAAATGTGCCATTGTTCTTGTGATATTCGTTTCTCTTTTTGTATTTCGTATTCCTAGTAATGTTTTATTCTGTTTTTTATTCAATTACCGCAAGCGTATCCCTGGGAATCTAGAGCCTTTGTATGCATTGCAAGTCGGATAAATTGAAACTTGTTTAAAGATATTCCTATAACACATTAATGTAAAATTGAACAAACGCCGGCAATAAATCCATGTTGGAAGCAAATGATTGCTGTATTTTCATAATGTGATCATTATTATTATTGCTATTGTTGTTATCATTAACATCGTCATCATTTTCTTTGTTTTCATTATCGTTGCAGCATTTTTATCATTTTACCTTTCATTTTATTTATGCTGTACTTTTCGATAAACAGTCATATGGCACACGTAAATTTGACGCATAAGCAAATAGCATTGTAGTCTTTACACTTGAATATGAATATTGTTTGATTTCGGTATTCACTAAACTGTATACTTACACAAGCATGATTAACTATGTATGCCATATTACATACTTAATGTTGCAATTCATGACATGTAATCAAACACTCTTAATTTATGATAACTTTTATTTAATACCCCCGCACGCACATACACACACACACACACTCGTCGAACATTTTATAATCCAATAGAAGTATAGGCCTGATGTAATTCTGTATTTGGATCATGATAAGGTAAAGTGATGCCACAATGTGACTATGTAGTGTGAACATGGCTCATTGCACCTGCTCATCTCTCAGTGAGCTCTGTAATACTAGTTGTCACTCCCGAGTTCAAACGCCCCCTTTTGGTAAATGCTCAATACTTGAGCGTGCACCTCGCATCAAACGGGCGAAGTTCAAGTTCATTCAAATAGAACCGAGGAACCAGGTGATATTATGTGAGACAGTGAAAAAAACATTTTGCGGCATGACCGAATTTATTTTCGAAGAAAAAGTAGAATCTTGCAGTCTGTAGAAGCGATTGATTGTCACCACTCTTAAGTATTTGTTATATTATCAAATCTTTAAATCGGAGCAGTAGATACCACATGATCTCTGATTGTTAAAAAATAACCTCAACATACACATGAACAAAAAATATTCACAAAAATTGGCAAGATTGATGGTGATGTTGTCCATAGGTAGACCCAGATGGCGGAAGCCCCTCACCCCTCCCTCCATCATTGTCGAAACAAAACAAAGAGAGAACGGATAGGAGAAGGGGAAAGTAGAAAAAAAATGAGAAATAGATATGAAGAAAAATAGGTGGAGGGGGAATTAAACAGTAAGAAAAAATGATAAATGACAAAAATAACAGAAAAAAATCCGCATTAACTGTTATTGTCAATGTAAGTTACTTCGTGTAGTGAGATATACATCCTGTTCGTTATTATTAAAAAAGAAGAAGTTTTAAATGGCCTGTTTCAAGTCGGAATACTAAAAATCAAGTTTGCTTTGCTCTCGCATCTCTTTGAAAAGTGAAAAGGCATCATGTTCAACAATTCATGTCTGAATATATCAAATTGTATTGGCCTGTTGTTTAGTGAGATACATTTCCCAAATTCCTACAAACTGCCCTTAAAGTTTCCTCTTTTTTTTTTGGTTCAGTATATCAAACATTTCGATTCGCAATGACAATGAAAATGATTAAATTTGACTAATGTCACAATCATTCGATATTTGGGAAACAATCATTCAAGCATAATGTTGAATCTTTCTTCCTCGGGCAATTTGAAATTTTGAAATATTTACTGAATAATGAAATTATACATAAAATGATTACTAAGTCAATAATTGTTCGGACATCATTCGCTCTCAATAATCACATAACATCGAAACTCGAAAACGTCATACCATCTGAGGCTCGAATTTCATTTTACGTATCGTCATATATCAAAATTCGACAGCATCTCTTTCAGACAAAAATAAAACCAAACTTTCATCATTTCAAGTCTCGCATTGGTATTTTCCTCAAAATTACACCCCTTTGTGTTTTGCTGTAGAATGCATCTTTTCACAATAGCTTGTACCCTCTGTGCTTCTTAATTTTAAAGTGTTTAAAACCTGAAAGCAATTTAATCGCATAACAAAAGACTTATAAATAATTTCAAAATAATGGTGATATCTTATTGAGTGCACACACCGTCGAAAGACGATCATGGCGCTAGCTAAGCAACAGTTCCTTTATTAGATTACAAATACAAACGGATACTTTTAGAATAAAAAAAGAAAAAGTACATTTCTGCATCACCCAATTCCTAGCTCCACCGTGGTGGGGCCTGGTGCCCTCCAACTTGCTATTCCGTTCACCCACCATTTAAGGGGCAAGCCCGGTGTCTCTCTCTCTCCTCATACACACACACATACATACATATCCCCTCATGCACACACACACCCTCATATACGCACGCTCTCCCTCTCTCTCTCCCTCTCGCTCCTCCCATCCCTATCTATGCCACGCTATTGCCGAGTAGGTAAGTGATCCCATGTTGTAAAGACTAACACAATCCTGCATGCTTGCAGAGCAATCTCTAGCTTTCTGCGACCAACAAGAAGCGAGGATGATCTCTACCTACTACACCAGAACAAAGGTATTAGCACAAATGGAAAAAAAATCAAGCAAAAAGTAACCCTCTTCATCCACTCTTTATAACCATGAACCTGTAAAAAAAAGAGACTTGAATATAGACACAGTTTTCTTAACTTGATGGCTCTGCACACGGTCAAGGGCCCGGGGGTGGGGGCAGTCAAATATATTGCTGTACACATGCGTGACCCCCCCCCCAAAAAAAAAACGCGTGTAAAGGGGTGTTTTTAGTTTTGGACGCGGGCTGCTCGAGCACTCGTTAAGGATATAAAAAACACCGATTTTCAAAGAATAGGGTGGTATTGAAAGACGGGTAAATGGTCAATCACGGGATCAAACGCATTTAGGGGTTCTTTATTTTTCCAAAGCTTTTTTTAAGACTAGCCAAACGTGTTTATGGTATGTTTTTCCCCAAAGCTTTTTCCCCGGAGTCATATTCTGGCCAAAATGTGCAAATAAAACCCGCGAAAAACTTGTTTAGGGGGCTATTTTGCACACAGAGAAAAAATCCCGCGAAAAAAAATTGTTTAGGGGGTTATTTTGCACACAGAGAAAAAATTGTTGAGGGGTTGTTTGGAAATAACTGAAATAATTTGGACACGCTTGTGTACAGCAATACATTTTGACTGCCCCCCCCCCCCGGATCAAAGAATAACCCCATGGTCTATATCCATTTCCAATCTGTGATTCATACTTAAACTCTACTATGGACTTCGTGAATCACTCCTCAAGGTTGAAGTGAGGAATGGCCAACCTGGTCACGACTTAATTCCGGTTACACTTCGTAAATCCGAAGATTCGTTATTCCGAAGGTTCGTTATTCCGAAACACGTAAATTTCCTATCCCTCGATGTTCGTTAATCCGAAAACGAAAAAGGGTTCGTTGATCCGAACATTCGTGGCGTTATTCCGAAGGTTCGTCAGTCCGAAAACGAAATGAGGTTCGTTATTCCGAAGGTTCTTTAATCCGAAAACGAAATAAGGTTCGTTGTTCCGAAGGTTCTTTAATCCCAAAATGAAATAAGTTTCGTTGTTCCGAAGGTTCGATAATCCTAAAACAAAATAAGGTTCTTTGTTCCGAAGGTTCCATTATCCGAAAGCGAAATAAGGTTCGTTGTTCCGAAGGGTCGTTAATCCCAAAACGAAATAATCGGTGTCGAAGCCAGGAAAACCGGAATGATAAGCATGGTGGAGGGGGGGGGGCACCATTAGTGTTCAATTTTGAATTTGAGGGCAAGCAAAAAGAAGGGCGGCAGAGAAAAATAGAGCAAAGCCTTTGTATTTTTACCTTGCTAAACAATAACTGATAACAATAACCCCCCCAAAAAAAAAAAAATGGGCTTTTCCCATCTAAAATGTATACTTTAATTTGTTTTTAATTCGAAAACGGCACGTTTCATTTTGAAAAAAAAACCAAGGGAATTTTCCATTTTGGAAAAACAGCATTTTGCTCCTACGGTGACTAAATATTGCGATCGCGAGAAGCGAGCAAAATTTCATAGAAATTTCGGAAATTTTGTACTAAAAATTAAACATTCTGAGCAATGTTTGATATTATGAACAAGAAGTGTATGGAACTAACGACTTACTTCGAGCGCGAAGTGCGAGCTGAAATTTTGTAAAGTTTTATAAAGAGCGATTTTAAGTTGTTTGTTAGAATTCATGTAGAAGTAGGCCTATAAATACTGATGAAAATGCGAGCACGCAGCGCCGTCCGATAAGTTTTGATGATCAGACCTGACAAGGAATATTTTGGGAACTTCATAAAATACATGAATACAGTGATTTCCACAAAAAACGAAACTGAGATTAATAGATGATTTATCATATGCAATCTTTCAATATTTGAAATAACTTAGATTATTCCTCATTTATGCATGAGTGAGCAAAACATGTAGAAAGGAAACCAAAAAGTCACTTGGCGGGCGGTATCTGAATGAAAAAAACCACATTCTTAAAAAGTGCAATATCTGCTCTTTAATTGATACCTGAATTACAGAAAACGGTCAAGAAATAATAAAGTTCTGTTTCTTTAAAATAAGGCTTGAATTCCAGTAATATTAACTGTGCGATAGCTTAGGGGGAAACCGGTGAAAACACGTAGTTTCATGAAATTATGGAAATACAAGCATCGTTTCGAAGAAGCATAACTTTGTTCTTTCTTGACCATTTTCTGCGATTTAGCTTTCAAATTAAAAAGCAGATATCAAACTTTTTAGGCATAGGATTTTTATCCTTTCTTCAGATTGTTTTCACTCACTAATGCGTGAATGAAATTGTGTATGTTATACCAGGTAAAAGAAGATGTTTCTAACCTTTACAATGATAGGTCATTTGTCTATTGTATTTGTTTCGTTTTTTTTAATAAGTACTTCAAACGAACCTTACTTCATTTTCGGTTTAACGAACCTTACTTCGTTTACGGACTAACGAACCTTCGAAAAAAGAACCATGTTTTGTTTTCAGACTAACGAACCTTCGGAATTACTATCCTTATTTCGTTTTCGGACTAACTAACCTTCAGAATAACAAAGCGTCGAAATTGCGAATGTATATGCTCTTAATTACTCGTGATGAAGACACTACCTGCGACTATGGAGTACAGTTTCATTAGTTCAGTTCAGTTTTATCCGATAATTACTACGGTTACATTACATCTCAGCCAATCAAAATCATGGAAAAAAAGTGGTCAAGTCTGACTACCTGTCGGACAGGAATGATGATGAAACGCATTCCTGGAGTCTTTTAAAGGCCTAAAATCCAGATCTTTCACTGGACGGATCTTTCTTCTAATAGGAGAAGGATGCCCCTTTCTCTCCATCCTATATATTAAGCTCCCTCCCTTCATCTTTATTTTCCTCTTTCATTTGCAATAAACTTATCAGGGCATTAAATCTGAAAATCTGCTGCCAGTCGGTCTCGATAAAAGCTTTAAAGGTGATACCCATGCAACAGTGTTAAAATTCAATATGATCACGAATTAGTAATAATAAAAAATGAAAATTTCCTCTGAAAATTTACTTTTTAATCCTGTGTGACTAATGACATAACTATGCCATGATTAATAATTTAGTTTTACAACTATTTTTTTTAGATGTCCATGAATTCTTAAATTTTATTCGATTGTAATAGCCACCATCATTTTCACAGTATTGTTATTATATTCTTTTTGCTCAAAACATCTATTACAAGGTTGTTCAGTGATTCAAATGTGATTGACTTGGGGGCATGTACTTTCCTCGTTTTCTATCATTTTTATTTGAATAGTGTACCTATCCAAATATCAGGCTTTACGAAATGTATGCCTCATTGTGCCATCTCATTAAATGCATGTTAGACGGTACAGAAATGCAAGCCAAGTTTACCTTTTTTTCATATTTAAACACCGAAAAAAAATCGTATGCTGAAAACGTGCACTGCATTTCGTGCCGTCTAACACGCATTGAATGTGAAGGCGCAAATAGGCAAACATTTTGAAAGGCACGAGTCTGTGTTTCTCCCAAATTTCAAATGGAGACGTTTTCTCATAATAGTGTTACCCCTTTAAAAAATGACATCTTACAAAGATCGTTCAAGGAAGAGAGAGAAGAAAGAAACAAAGCCAGTGGAAAGGTTGAAAAGGTAATTGTGAATCTGCTTAAAAAGGTCAAGGCAATTCTGACCGTGCCAGAACCCGCCTGGTCTATTGTCAAAATATCCCCTTCCCAATAGACTCAAATACGAATGGAGAGTTACCGGTAATTAATCCTTATAAAAAGACGTCAGCTATTTTTAAATGACATCTATTTTTTTACTTTCGTTATTTGCTGCAAAATAATTGATAAGCACAAAACGGAAGAGAAGAAAATGACGTAAGCTGCTTTCATTCACCAAGATCTTCCTGACATTTTGATTTCAGTAGTGCAAAAAGACTATACGGGAATGTGCGACAGTTTTTCTTTTATTCACTGTCGGTAAATAACCTTTTGCTACTGTTTGCGAGAAAGGTATATGAACGGTATGCATTGCTTAAAGGGCGACGTGGGAAAGAAATATAATATTGGCAACAGTCCTTTCTGTTATTTGCTGATGCAGCGTGCCTAATCATCAATGGAAATGCAAACCATATCAGCACTATCATGAATAACCCGCTCGTCTTACAATTTTTTTTATAAATTTACTTTCTCGACTAAGGCCCTGCAACAAAACCTTAATATAATTTTTCATAACTTTTTTGTGAACGTTCTGAAAGGTTTCGTGTTTTCTTAGTCTATTTAATGCATCATCTTTCCAGTCCACAGGGCCTACAGAAATCATTAAGACGTTTTCGTAACGTTTCCTCAACGTTCAGAAAAAAAACGTTTTGTGTTATTTTGGTATCTATGCAGTATCTGACACATTGTCCTTGATTGAAGACATTTCCTAAAATTTTGCGTTGAACAGACGTAGCTTTTTCCATCCTGAAACAAAATTATTGTCCGAACCTTTAGAGAAATACGAGAACATTCAGGATAAATATTTTGTGCAAAACACATAATTCTAATCAGATATAATAAATTCAATCTATTTAAATTTACTATAAAAAACAAACAAACATGTATGTCAGCAGAGGCACTTGCTAAGTTTTCTAGTTTTAAATGACTGAATTCTATTTCTTAATGACATGAAACAATTATTTTTTTGATAGACTTTCTATCAAGTACCCAGATAATAACATATCTCTTCAGGTGTTATTTGTCTTTAGGGTCCAACTCTAGCAAAGGATGCGTTATATTGCTTGACATGTAACAGGGGGTTTCAACGTTAATTATTCTAACACGTCCAAGTACCTCTTTCTGAGCTACAGTGACTCTCCTTTTTCCTTGTAATTTAGACTTAAGTGTCATTATCTATTGGAAGCTAATTAGATAATTATAGAACGAGCTATTGTTCTACCTTTAATAACAAATGAATATGGAAAGCATGGGTAGTGTCAAAGTAGTGTGCAGGCACAGACCATGATTGAAACTTTGATCAGCGAGTGTGTCTCCACGCTAGACTAGCACATACAAAACTTGCTGTTTCAATCCTGAGCGAGAGGGCCTTCAGTACACAAGGCATGAGTAGGCTGCACATTCAGAACCTTAACTCGAGTGAAGGGTTTGCACAGCAGACTAGTGTCACAGGGCGTCGGGACGACCAACCCTAGAAAAAATAAAGGAGTAGAAGAGGAGGCAGAAGGGGGGGGGGAGAAGTAGTGTAAAAACAGAACTCAACAATACGTAAAAAAAAACGGTTACACTTCGTAATTCCGAAGGTTCTTAACAATTTCCTATACCTCGATGTTCGTTATCCGAAAACGTAAAAGGGTTCGTTGATCCGAACATTTGTGGCGTTATTCCGAAGGTTCGATAATCCGAAAACGAAATAAGGTTCGATGTTCCGAAGGTTCGTCAATCCGAAAACGAAATAAGGTTCGTTGTTCCGAAGGTTCGTTAGTCCGAATACGAAAGAAGGTTCGTTAATCATTTCGTTTTCGGACTAACAAACCTTCGGAATTACGAACCTCACTCCGTTTTCGGACTAACGAACCTTCGGAACAACGGACCTCATTTCGTTTTAGGAAAAACGAACCTTCGGAATTACGAATGTATGCGAAAAAAACTACTCGGGGTCTCTGGTCGTGTTTTCGCTTAGTATAAAACTCCTGCCAACAGCACACTGTAGGTCACTATGATTTGTCATTATTGATTCTAGCTTGCTTGTTTATCTCCCCTATATTAGCCCATTGTTCCTTTTTCTCTTTTTTTCAATTGTATTTCAATGTTATTTGTTGTTCACTCTTTATGTATGCGTTATATTAATTTGTCTTTAATTGTATCTTGGTGGTGCCCCACCCACAAGTTTTTAAATGAAAACTTCTAGGGGCTACCAACCCATGTTTTTATCTAATTTGTATATACCTGTATTTTTATGATTGATTGGTTTATTGAAATAAATTTTGAATTGAATTGAAAATTGAAATTGTGTTGGTAGTAATTATTTTAATGCCGAAAAGACTGTAAATAAGGCATGAGAATAGAAAAATAGCGACTGGTGTAGAAAACAAGAGTATTGCTTATCTCAATTTACACCAACGCTACGTCTATGTAGTTCTCGCCACGTCAAAGAAAAATGTCCATTTCAATTTCATTTTCAAACTTTTTATGAGGCTTGTATGATTTATACACACCTCAATGGTGATCAGGTACATTAAAGGTCAAGTCCACCTTAGGAAAATGCCGACTTAAATAGAGAAAAATCAAACTAGCATAGTGCTGAAAATTTCTTAAAACTCGGATGTAAAATAAAAATGTTATGACATTTCAAAGTTTCGCTTATTTTTCACAGAACAGTGATATGCACAACTAGATGAGTCAGTCGATGATGTCCATCCCTCACTATTTCTTTTGTTTTTTATTGTTTGAATTATACAATATTTCATTTTTTATCTATATGAGAATAAGGACCAACTTGACTGAACCATTATAGTAATAAACAGTGCTAATTCCACATATTCAGGGAGGAATTAATCGTTGTATCCCTTGACAATGAGGAGAAAATTAGAATATTTTATATTATAAGATACAAAAAAGATAGTGAGTGGATGACATCATAGTCTCCTAATTTGCATACCAGCCAGGATGTGCATATAATTGTTTTGTGAAATTGAGAAAAATTTTAAATGTCAGAACTTTCTTATTTTACATCAGATTTTGAATTATTATTATGCTATTATGCTTGATGGATTTTCTCTTTTTATTCCAATCAACTTTTTGTTGGGGTGGACTTGTCCTTGGCATGACGCGGTGGGAACTGCGGAAGCGTATACGGAAAGCGTACCGAGAAATGTTAGTGACGTGACATAGTCTTCATGATCTTTGGAGACCCATTTTCCGCAACGTGGACTTTGAACACGTCCAAAGCAAAGCCACGTAGCAGGAGCGATATCTGAATAGTGCGTAGTAATGACGCAGCAAGGAACGTCTTAGGACCTACTAACAACTCCAACGACGTAGCATAGACATGGTGGATCTGTCCATGTCTACTGCGGGGCCGCTACAAATAATCACTTATCGCTACGCTAAGTTCCGGCTACGTTGTTGAAATTCAGAAGAAACCCTAGTATAGGACGCGGTGACAATTTTATTTGATTTTCTAAGAAAAAAAGAAATTATCAAGTGCATGGTAGGTCCGTTCCATGTCCTTGTCAAATACTAACTAGGTTTATTTTGCGCGCAGAAGCGTGCCATGCTACGTCGAAACGGCTACATCGCGTTACGTTTAGGTGAGCGGCCAGAAGCAAAAAAGTGCCTTATTTCTTTACTTTAATCCCCCGGCTGGATCAAAGCAAAATCATACATCAAATTAAAGAAAATTTTCTGAATTTTTCGGAATCAGGCATTAAAAATGCCATAAAGTGTAGAATCACCATGGAAACCAGCCTTAAATAAGCCATGCCCATTTTAGATAGTTATTGAATATTTATCATAAATATTGATTTTTACTTATTTAGATTATCAAGTATTTTTTCTTATTTTCACAAAAATGGGTGTGGCCTATTCAAGGCTGGTTTCCATGGTGAAGCTACACTCTGGAACACTTTAAATTCTCAGTTCTGAAAAATTCAGAAAATTTCCTTTAAAATGATGCATGTTTTTGCTTTGATCCAGTCGGAGGGATCAAAGTCCCAAATTTTGGCCTCTCACCGCTCGCCTAGTTCTGGCTACATCGTCTATTTGGACGTAGCACCAATAACTGGGCGCGTAGTGGCAGTACATGTACAGTAGACACATCACATGGACAGAGCAGCTGTTGCTACGTTCTTTCGGTGTCCGCTACGTTGCTAGCTGTTTGTAGGTCTTTAATTACTGCGTCATTACTGCGCTCTATTCAGACGGCGCTCCCGCTACGTGGACTTTGGATATGTTCAAAGTCCACGTAGCGGACACTTGGTCTCTGGAGATGACGCAGACTATGCCACGTCAATAACAGTTCGGCTACGCTCTCAGTATGCCATATAGCAGTTCAAACTACGTTATGGCATTTTTTCCTTGACGCAGTGAGAACTACATGGAAGTAGCGTTGAAGAAATCGGGGTATCTGTTATATTAGATAGCCTTGAATGATGAAATTCCAAATTAGGCAGTCATGGGACAACCTTATCTTTGGTTGATTTAAGTAAAAGGAACAAATTATATATAAAAAGAACATAAAGTGACAGAAACTGATAAATTGAAAGGAATGTCTATTAAGTTAAATTCTTGTCTTTTTCCTCCGAGAGGAAAACTGTTTATTTGTTCCACTCAGCTTCAACCGTATCGATCAAGTTACCATTGCACTATTCTTAACCATGTCACTATTAATGTGCAAACACAGTTGTGTATACACAGTTGTGTATTTAAAAGTATTACGCCATAATCTCATCCCGATAGACGCCCACCCCCCCCCCCCCGAAAAAGCCTTGGCTTATAACGTATAACCGGATGACAAAGGGGGAAATAATAAAAATGTAGGAGTGGCTTGTCAGAGACGCATTTCCTTCTCTCGCCGATGGTGGCGTCAAGCCTACGTGGTCATGGTGGTTCATGTTTTGAGGTGTCTTTCCGCCAACATGTCCAAGAACCACCCTTTATTCGTAAACGACTCATCATGATTCTTCCCACAAAATAATGTGTAGGCCTATTATTAGTCAGTCATGAGATAACAAGATTACACGAAATATAGATTGATTGACATATCTTACAATTGAATTGAGCAAGATACTATTGAATGTGATTGTACAAGCACATATTAAAGGGGAATCCAACCCAAATAAAAACTTGTTTTTATAAGGAAAAGGAAAATCAGACAAGTTGATTGGTAAAAGTTTTAACAATATTGGACAAACAACAAGAAAGTTATGAATTTTTAAAAGTTGTAAATATTGGTAATCACTATACCCATGGAGACTTCAAATTGGCCGCATATGGGATGTGATAGTGATGTAAGGCAAGGACTGCTCTTCCATGTACTCCAATACACATTATGGCTAAAATGTCATTTTTCCCAAAAGTTTTATTTCAAATTATATTTTTCTTTCATGAGGACATAAAACAATATACTCCCTGGGTTATATTTAGATTACTGCCCCAGGGGAATGGGTATTTAGGAGAAAACCACAAATCCCTGATAATAAAGTACATGGCCTATGGGAGAGTTGTCCTTGCCCCTTGTCATAACTTACTTACTCAATTGCCAATTTGAAATCTACATAGTATTAGTGATCTCAATTTTAAAGCAGCTATAACTTCCTTATTACTTGTCCGATTTCTTTCAAACTTTCACCATTCTGTTTAATTTATTTTTCTCCTTCCCAACACAACTTTTATGGCCAAGGCTGGATTCCCCTTTAAATGAAATTCAACACTTAGGCCGTCACTACCAGGTGTCTTATAACTATATAATACATCAGCGCGAGCCAGCATTCATTTCTGTAAGCTTTCCCTCGCATATATTTGCTTCTTCATCATTCCAAACATTGAATTTCAAGTTAGATATAGTCGTTAAAATCAGCCATTACATCATCTTTTTGTTAGTTTTGTATAGAATTCATGTACATTTGACAACTTCTTTTTCATCTTCCTTAATAATCTTTCCATTAATATCAATACAGTCTTATTTCTTTCTTTTGCCTTTTTTTTCAAGCTGAAAAAAAATAGACGATTTCTCTCCAAACTCAGGCCACCTTGCTCTTGATCGAATATACGCACCTTTGCATTGATATTCATATACCATTTATCGATCTCATGTTTTAAACTACTAATTTCATCTACATCTTCGCTACTTTGGTCTTTATCTGATTACTGACAAAGCTGATTATATCTTTTTCAATGTATATTATATATCCCCTTTTCTTCTTTGACACATCAGGGACCCGTTGCATAAAATCTTTGTCATAAAAAAAACTCTGGCAAATAAACAAAACCTCTGGAAAACAAAATTATGCCACTGAAAATTACACATTAAAAAATTACACCAAAAAAACTTTTTTTATGGTAAAAGTTTAATGCAACGGGCCACAGAGGCAAATTCAAGCTGAACTCCTTTTTAATTTTACACATCTCCCACTTCAGCTGATCATTTAATTTTTTTATAACATTTTTTATGCCTTGTTATACATTTTCGTTAGGCAAGGAATTGCTCAATTTCTAAAAACCCTTTCCCCTCTTTTTTGTTGTCACCTCAAGTTTCATCGTCACGGCATTGTGATCGCACTTTAACACTGGTTTAATATCAAGAGAGTGTACATAAGGAACAAATGCCTTGGAAACTAACCAATAATCAAGCCGTGAGTATATTTTGAGTGATAACTGCCTCCAAGTAAATTGTCTCCTCTCTGGGAAGCTTTCTCTCCATAATCAATTTCAAAATTTAAAAAGAAATTTTTTACGTAAGTATGTATACGACATCTAACGTTTTATCTTGCACACAATTCCAGTCTCCTCCTGCGATCATATACAGTGACGCATAAACTGACTCCTACTGTGTATTTTTCGCAGGGGCATAGGCCTAATATACATTCTGGCAAAAATAAGCAAGATCATAACTCACGAATCTTAGCAATGGAACTACCATCACCTTTAGAATATCATAGTAAAAACATTAATGTCAAGATCCTTTCTGATTAAATAGCTACACATTCTGAGAGTTTCTTTCTATGGTCATATATTCCAAAACCTTACTATTTGTTTGAAATAACATTTTCCAGATCTTTTGACTAAAAAGTTTCTTGTAATGGTCACAATTTTGACGTTTCAACCCTAAAAATGCTTTATTTTAAGTGTGTCATATATTCCTCGTACGTGTAACGTTACAATGTGTAATTTGCAATCACATAATAATCATTTGCAAATCTTGTAATTGACTTTAATTTGTTATAGTAAAAACAGAATAAAAAAAAGTGAATAGGCTCCGTTATATAGTTGTATAGTTATCAAAATCCAAATGCTTCATATTTATATTTCTCAAATCTAAACTCACTTCTCGCTCTTTATTGGTTTCATTTTCCTTTTCTTGGTCTTAGATACTTTGGGTTTTTCGGCAGGATTTTGGGCGCTATATGTTTCGTCATCATGTATTTCGTATGTTTACTGCCGTGCACGCTGTTCCTCGTCGTTACGTTTCGGTGTTGTTCCACTCGCCTTCGTTTGTGATCGCGTGCAACCAGTACGTTACTCCAGGCGAATTACTCGAAGCGGTTCCCGCACTGTATGAAGCTGATCGCGTCCTCAACGGCGATCGGAGATCGATGGCCTCGGGTGTATCTCTGCTCTCTGACGGTTGCTGAATGAGCTTATTAATGAAGTCCGCGAGACGAGTTTGTCGCGTCCTGTTGCTTGGATTCGCTGTATCGACGGCCCGCGTTGAATCTTTGAGGTTTCCAGGTGCTGAAGGTTGTGGTAGCGGTGACAGTGAAGTGCGAGGCATTGCTACGTTATTACCTAGAGTAGGCGTTTGTTTTGTGGGCAGTCATTCTTCATATGCTCTGCGTTATTACAAAGTTGGCATTTTTCATCATTGTGGCATCTGGATACATGGTGTCCCGATTCAAGGCATTTATGGAGCATGTAACTGGGCCAGCTACACCAGAGTTTTCGGGTTGCCCGAGATGTTATTGCTTTCGTCTAATTATCAATACATGCCAATTAACCACTCAGCTTGTTGTGGCCATAACTCCAACGCGAGCTAGAATAATAAAGGGCTTAAATAAATAAGGCCCATTCCATCGGAGCTCTCTGAATATCAGCAACGCTTATTTCCTACAAGTGTTCACATTTCCAGGCTTTTTCTATACAGTTTAGTAAGAATTCGTCCAGCTGAGTTCTCGATTAAGAACCTGTGCTAGTTTTCTATTAAAAGGTCTGAAATGATCCCTTAGCTTTTTCAGCAAGTCCTCGCTGACTTCTTCATGCGGCCGTCCTTTGTTGCTTGTCATGCACATCTCAAAAGGATCTCGAAGGCAGATGAATCCTTTCGTCTCGTTGAAGTAAAATTTGTTATCATCAAAGTAGCGATCTATTCCAAGAAATTCCTCAACTCGTTGGAGACCTGGTAGGGGATCCCGTGTAAACTCTTCTCCGTCTAGGACAAGGATTTGTTCTCTAGGATAGATAGTGTACCACTGCTTTAAGTATTTGGAATATCGACTTGAATCTAAGAGGCGGTTGGCCGTTTTGAGAGTTCCATTTGGAAAAAGTACGGAGTCACGAAATGTAGATTTGATTTCATATCTTGGCGCAGAAGAATCTTTGTCCATGTCTTCGGTTATAGTTCCTGGATGCGAAGCATTAAGCGCTAGCATATGCATGTAGTTTGAGACTGCACGTGTTATTGGTTCACGGAGAATAACAATGAACTTAGTATCAGGCATGGCCTTTCGAAGTCGTTTTGCAATCGGTATCCTGATAAAATATCCAGCAGTTTTCTCCATAGCAATCTGATCGGGGGTAGAAAACGGCATGACATCAGCGTACTGGTCAAATTCTTCTAAACTATGATGATTTGCAAATTTTAATTCTTTATTTGGAAATGTAATAGCAGGGTGGATTTCCAAATATGCTTTAAGAGCCGTTGTACCACACTTCATGACGCCAGGAATGATTACATCGGGTCTGCGTTTCTTGCATCCTCTCGCCTTCCGAATAGCTTTGCTTAAAAGTTTCCTTTCTGGTGGATAGACATTTGAGCCTATCTTACAATAGCATCCACGATCAATTTGGCCAACCTCACATACAGGCTCTTTTCCGGGCTGGAGGTACATGAGGCTGCTCGCTACAGGTGCTTTGATTCTAATGGGGTTGCCAGTGGCAGTTCTGTCCAACTTATGTTCCTCAAGAACTTGGATGGCGGCATTTCCACGATTGCAAGAGCACCGGGAGTGATCGGTTCCTGGTTCAACCGCGTAACGAAATTCACCTGGATAGCCAGTTGATGTGAGGTACACTGCGAAAATCCCAAGCATCAGGAATGCGGTAATGGTAGCAGCAGTGGCTTCTGATCGTCCTAGTGAAACTCCTGCCATTGTCATGACGGAATTAGGGTTACCAATGTAGAAATGAAACGTAATCCGACTTGCATCTACCTTGATCAGTCTTGTTTTACAAATCCATTCTTAAAGTCTGTGCTGTGAAGATATAATAAAAGAGAGAATTGAGATTTGTATTTTGAGTCAATAATGATTGATTTGCAGGAAGACGAAGTGAAAGTGCTGATTGCTAAGTTTACCAATTGAAAAAAAAATAATGAGTTGATTTCAAGGAGGAACACCAACTTTGCTATCGGTGAGGATGTCAATTGCTTAAGTCAGACATTTCATTCATAACGTTAGTAGTGCGCACGTAAATGAGCTATTGCAACCACACCCTCAATATTTGATGTGTTTAAGTTCATAACCGGGATGGTTTGTCATATTTGTATTAAGAAAAAATGTCAACCCGAACATGATTCACTTGAAAATTAAAGGTGGTATTTATTGGAAAGATTGCCCCTCGACATATAAGCAATTGCCCTCAAAACAATGTGACCACTGTTGCTGCAACTGTGTTCGCAGCGCGGAGGTCAGTCCCTAAGCATGATAAGAGGGACTTTTATCGCTCGTAAGATCCTTAGCAATCATTTGGTCACATTTTGATGCACAGAATCGCCAAAGGTTGTAGGCAGTCGCACCAACTGGAAAGGGGCTTTACCGAGAATATACTTGAAAAAATACACCCTTTACCTGTTCATGTATACTTAACCACTAGCGTACCTAATGGGGGGCAGGGGGTAGACTGCCCCCCTGACGAGTCACAAATGATGCAGGGGACGTGCCCCTGCCCCCCTACCCTTAGGTACGCCTTGTGATTAGCTGATCCTATGATTATACAGACTTCAGTATAACAACGATAAAAAAAATCACTCAACTACAACGTAAAGGGGGTGGTACCTATAATGCCTAAATACATTTTTTTTTACAAACAAACTTCATGAATAACTGTTTAAGATAAATTGCCTTGACTTTGACTTTAAAAATTGTTTAATGAAACTGATCGCTTGATATCTACAAAAACAGAAATTGAGAGTTGATGCCCTTCAAATAAAACTGTGATTTTAATACATGATAGTCTTAGCTTAGTTAAGGATGATGTAAATCACTACTGAGCTTGAAGAATGTTTCTATATAATCTGGCGTTAATGTTACATAAATACATAAATATAAGAATTTGAAATACATAAAAACCATATAATCTTTATACATTTAATTCAACAAACAGAGTTAGGGTTAGATTCGTATAGGCACGGTTAGACGAATGAGACACAATTCTTATTGCACGCAGTTTTGTAAAATATATAAACTACTGATGTGAGTGCTATTTGCACTTCTCCAGGCAAGAATACCATAATTGAGGTATGGATGTACAATGGCATAATACATCATTTTCAAAATCTCCTAGGGAAATTATCTTAAACTATACAAAATGTCTTTCTTTTTTCATAAAGATTATTGCACAGACAATCATTGTGCTTTTCCAATGTAAACTTCACTGGCTATACACACTTCACATCTGTATTGCACAATATAATTGAAAGATCATCTAGTAAAAATAAATTGCTAAAAATCATGTAATTGATTTTTGTGATTTTATTTGCGTAAAACCACTCGGATATTAATTCAAGTTCGGAATTGAATAGATTGTGAGATAAAACAGACTGGTATCGTCAGCAAACATTAAATGTAATAAGTCTGATGCTTTACAAAGATCGTCAATAAAAAGAAGAAACAACAGCGGTCCTAAAAGAGAACCACGAGGACCCGACATGAGATCACCTTAAGCTGTGATTTGGATTTAGATATTTCAATTACTGTTTTCTATTAATGAACAACTTTTAAGTACAGTATTTCTATACTGCGCAGTCATGCAATCCTAGTTTGTTCAGTAATATAGTGTGATCAACTGTATCGAAAGCATTCTTCAAATCTAAAAAAAAACCATTGCAATCATATGTTTCTTATTATCAAGAGCATTGGGGCAATTCCATGAAAAAATCAAAATGGTTGTACGTCCGAATCCCATTTTTCTCAAGTTTTACTTCACTTTATATACTGACCAAGTCATGGTTCTTTAAGAACATTACAGAAAGTCAAAAGGACCAGAAATCAGAGACAGAAAATGTCATGAATGTCCAACATAGGGGGTCAGGCGTACATATTTTATAAAATTGCCCATTGGTATACCGTGTGGACACAGTCAATAAGAGCCGAAGAAGTTGAATGACCAGCACGAAAACCGTATTGATGTAGAGGTAATACATGTATTGCTCTTAATCATAAAATTGATTATATACTTTTCTATTTTTTTGGGAAAAATTGGCAAGACTAATGTTGGTCTGTAATTTGAAACATTTTCACTTGGACCATCTTTGTATACAGGGACAACACGAGCAATCTTAAATTCATCAGGAAATATACGGAGGCCTAAACATTGATTAAATATTGCACAAAGGGGTTGACATGCAATTGGAATTTCTTTATAACCTCAATACTACAGCATCACTCCCAGGACTGCAATCATTTTATGCTTGACACAACATAATTGATCTCGGTACGTGATCATTGGCGGCGGAAGGCAAACAATTTTGGGGGTCCACCTGAAATTTTGGGATGGAGATAGGTAAAAAATTTGACTACCAAAAAAATAGTTATCAACCAAAATTTTATGATGGACCACAATTTTTTTTTGACAAGCAAAAGAAAAAAAGTTCTCAAAAAAAAATAGGGGAGGCCTGTCTCCCCCCCCCCCGCTTCCTGCGTCTATGTACATGGTTGTTTTGAAAAAAATCTATAAATTGGTTAGAATTTCTATCCAAATATCTACAAAATTTCAAATTTAAATTGTTGACTTGATCGACACGAAATTTCAATTCATTAACAACGGTGATGAAATATTCATTTAATGTATTACAAAAGCAGAGGTATCATAATCCCTAAACATTAAATTCTTTAATACTTTATACTGCACAATTAACTATATCCAAGTTTTTTTCATATTTATTTTGATGTTGCAAAGCTTTCCATGAAATATTTTTTGTTGGCTTGTTTAATAATATATTACTGACATTTTTTTTTATATAATTCATTTCGAGATGGTGTTGGATTTCTTACATAAAGAAAAACGACTTTTTTTTCTTTGACAACAACATTTTTTCTTTGACAACTTACGAACATCAAAATTTGCCCATTGTTTATTCTTTTAAGTGTTTTTTTTTTCTTCAAAATTTTACCCCAAGGGAAAAACAAGCTATATACATTAAAATTTCTCTATACACGTTATTTGCATTTGTAATGTTATTATGTCAAGATCAATTAAGTGACCATTAAAAAGGATCTAAAAACAACCTTAACACTATTATGATTGATTATTCGAAGGGGTTTATCCTAATTTTGCCTTGCTTTGATATAATTCTAGCTAATAGAGTATACAGGTAAATTATCACTGTCTTTGTCTACATGTATATCATTAGTGATAATATTATCAAACAAAGAAATTGCATTATCCGTGATCCTGATAGAATACGTTCTGCTCGTATAATCTATAGATTATTCAGATCATCTTCGCATGTAATCAGCTTAGTAAGTAAATTGATATTGAATTCTCCATCACGAAATCGGGGTTCAGCACCCCCCCCCCCCGTATGATCTGTGGCTCGACCATATGACACCTCACTGTCCTAAAAAAAAATCAATTTTATGGACAAATATGTCATAAATGCATAATCATTATATATGTCTGGCTGGAAAGAGTATCTCCTCCCGAATAATCTGAAACCATATTCATTCTCTAAGTCTTCACGCTTTGATAATCAGTAGGTATTTATTGCAGTGATGTAAGTTTTGACTTGAGCCAAAGTAAGGCAAGACTGCAATGAATCCAGATGCCAATGATGTCGAAATCCTACATGAAGTGGCAATAATATTTGCTAGTCCATTTTCAATTAAACTTTAGACTTGATTCTAAGATCTGCTATTTAAACAATTATAATGTAAAGTACTGAAGGCGTGTTGAAATTGATTTTAATGCAACTCTTAACATTTGGATTTATCAAATGCAGTCATGCCGTAATTTGGCGCTAAACAAGGTTAACATCGCTGCAAAGAATACCAAGCGTTCACACGTACCACAAAAATATGGTATCATATAATTCTGGAGAACATATTATTTCACGCCATATAATAATTATGTGTTCGTGGCATATCTTTTTCCGTGAATTATGTATTTGTGAGGTGTCAAGTTTTGTTTTCACTCACACGGTATAGATGATGTGTGGGTGTATATGAGTTTTGTCAGACATGTATCAATCAGATATGATTATTTACGTCTGGGACCGACCTTTAACGTCACCATCCGAAAGACGTGACCAGGGCTCGAACCTCTGCATCAATTTGTAACTTCCCCCACATAACTTGGATTACAGGCGCACGCCACAACGCCCAAATGATCTAAGAAGTTCCTTGTTGATATGAAGGGGGCGCTAAAGCAATAGGGTAGTTGAGTTAATAGAGAGTGTTGGGTTCCGGAGAATCACATGTATTTTTACAAAACACAAATTATTTTTCATTAGAAATATTGGTGCTACAGCTAATTATTATCTAACATCATTCACCGATGTCTTTCATTCATATGAACAAAATGAAACTGTAACACATATAATCTAACCTGATTCCTGATTAACATCAAAACGCGATCGGATTATTCAGTGCGTCCCACAAATCGTCTCTAGAGCCATATTTCAATCATTGAATACGTTTAGTTCATAAATCTAACATGAATAATTGGAATGAATTATCTTTCTTTGATTTGAGAGCGGATACTCAGTAAATTGTTGCTGCATTGTGGAATAAAAGTTATAAACACTGAGGCATGTCGATATAATAATTCGCATAGAAACCCACAAGTGAATCTGCATCTACTCCCATTTAGAGATTAGTGAAAGAAAGATACAGAAAATTTTCATCGATTGGGGATGACCAACTGCAACAATTTTGTGACTTGTTTTACGGGCGTATATATATACAGATGTTGTTCGTCAAGAGTTCTGCCTGTTTCTCCAACATAAAATTGGCACAATCTGTACAGGTGATCACAATGCCTGGCCTTCCTTCTAGTAGAACTTGGTCTTTTGGCAAATCGCAGGCATTGTACATGTTGTGTGTGACTTATCACTTTGCTTAAGAAATTTTACATGTGTGGATTAAAGTTCGCCACAAATAATTGTTACGTTTGGTAAACGTTTAAACAGTATTTAATTAGGTGAAAGAAAAATTAAAGAATAATACAAAAGATATGCAAATGAGCCATCCATTACGCAAGGTCGTCGCATCCTTAACAAATTTTGATCCATTTTTTGTGCTATTTGGTTTTGACACTGGATTTTCAACTATTCTAGGTCATATGCGTGAAATATTCATATCATTATTTGGTATCGAAATGAAGAAGAAAAACTGATTTTATGATTTTATAAATGACAAACCGTAAATCACTACGCTATGTTGAAGATATAACTGGCTATCCCGGATTCGTTTCTTTGTATAATGATATGATATATTTCCCATTTCAATTAAAAAGTATCTATTTTGATGATGAAATAACTATTTTCCCCTCACTCACTCTGCTCGCTCGTATATCATTATCCGTTTAATTTCAGAAGCAAATGGTTCCCTCCCAAGCATGTAGAAAACGGACTGACGTCCGTAATACAGTCTTGATTAAAGCTTATAATCTACATGTATACTTACGAGTAAAAGTGATATAAACCAAATATTGTCTCATTTAATACACATATTGTAAAGCCTACAATAAATCATATGTTAAAATGCATTTCTTTATGTGAACTAGTAGTTTCAGTTGCTACAAAATGGGCCTACAAGTAATTTAGTAACTGGTTGATCCTTGCCTGATAATAGCTTTAATGACTGATACCCAGTTACTGAGATGGGTAAAAAAAATATTGGCCAACGTGCATCATCGGTAAACATTAAAGTACCTTATTTGCTCGCGGTTCAGAAAATATCGTTTACCTGAATTTCTTGTTCAGGAACTTTAAGATTCTTATTTATATCCAGATAATGGAAATTTGTATAAATGAATAGGCCTATATGCTTCACTGCGATTGTGAGATTAAAGTCTCTAATTGAATCTTAAATTACATATAGAAGGTTTTTTGACATTAAAAGATCAGGTTTGTTTATTTCTAGGAGATGCATAGAGATATCTTTTTAAATTATATACTTTATGCGACGCACCGCACGTACAACAACATGGCATGCATTCAACACAAACATTATCTGACCGATTTCTTTTGCATGACGTACGCCATCGATCGGTTTGAAGCCTTTTATCATATTTTCGCAATATCGAATACTTTACATCGATACCCATTCTATGCGGCAACTATGGAAACAGTCGGTTCCATAGTTACCTTACTCTCACAAAATCTACTGATGTATTCACGTCTGTTCATCATCTGTATAATATTTTGCCCATTTGTTTCAGCATGAATACGAGTGGGCTGCTCTTTGACATGACTCTATTCTAGTTGATAATATACCCTCTTTCACTTCGAATGTTAAGTTGATTGTGCACTCTTTGCTGATGTTCATGATAATACAGAAGGGTACCAATTTGGTTTCTCCTCTCAAAATTACAATGAAAAGTGAATTCATCTATTACTTTCATTTTTTAATACAAGAAAATTACAAGATGCCGCCAAAAGTTTTCTACCGCAATGGTACACGAATCGGCAGTGAAAGCTTCACATTCCATTGACTAAACACTTTCAAGAGTTAGTTGAAATTGAAAATGCCGTCCGATGATGATGCAAGGGGATCGTATTTCCGAATCGACCATGAGATATCCTACTTCAGTAAATTAATATTACGAAATGTTGATGTTATATAACACTTTGAATATATTTTTTCTTCTTATAAATGTGTTTTGCGTGTTTTTAAATAATATTTTATCCACTTATCTCATCAAACAAGTTATAACATATAGTAAAATATTACATTCATGATCATAAATTCAAAACGGTATTACATCAAATTACATCATAATTACAAAGCTTGGTTTGAACGTAGAAGAAGAGGAAAAGGAAAGAGAAGAAAAAGAAGAAAAGGAAGAAGAGGAAAAAGAAGAAGAAAAAAAAGAAAAAGAAGAAGAAGAAAAAGAAGAAGAGGAAAAAGAAGAAGAGGAAAAGGAAGAAGAAAAAGAAGAGGAAGAAGAAGAAGAAGAGGAAGAAGAAGAAATTAAAGGGAGAAGGCTAGATTATGGAATGATTTCTTCGATAATATTATAATGTTAAAAAAATGTTATAGAATTCGATTTCCGATTAACAACTGTCATTTTCGATCATTCGCTTCGATAACTGACGACTATTTGAAATTTTCTAAGATGTACCGTGCTCTGTCCTTTCAAGTTTCTTTGAGATATTAATACGCCTCTGATGGACCACTACCATACCTATCTTTGGCAACGCTGCTTAATTTTTTTTCAGTAAGATTGGAGCGCTACAGGAATACTCTCTTTTAAATATTTTTTTAGTAAATGAAAATACAATGAAAGTACAAGAGACACTATAAACATTGTAGTATTACATGTACATATTAATACACATTGTTTAGAAACGAGCTACTACACTGTACATGCATGCCCGTGCCTTAATATTCACGAGAACTGATGAATTAAATTCTTAGAATAATTTAGGATATAATAATTGCCATTGTTCTGTTGGTCAATGCTAGTTTTCGACCTTCTATATATTATCTAAAAAGGGCATGAGGAGGGGAGGGGGGTAATTTAAGGCTCAATGAAACAAAGCTTACTTACAGACAGAGTATTTCCCGATAAAAGTTATTTATGTTTGAATCGGATAAAATGATGAATGATGTTCCCTTTTCACATTTCTTTCATTGATTATTTTTAATATGTTATATTTTCTACCGGCTTTAACTGGGCGTTGCGGCGTGCGCCTGTAATACCTCAGTCATATCTACGGCGGCCGTAAGCCGAGTCGAAAACAGCGTTTATTCACTTTTATTCAAACCAATGTATAATTATGTAGCTGTTTCCAAAAAAAATGGTTGTTTTTGACTAGCCATACGGCCGCCGTAGAGCAAATGTGACTGATATATAACTTTCGGATGTTGACGTTGATACTTAAAATAATTGTTTAAACTACGATAATGACATTATTTGGGGCTAACCTCGATTAGCATCTTACTATTATGTTAGCTTCAATTACCAAATGTTTTGTTCATATGTGATGTAACTGCAACTGACAGTGAGATTCGGTAATAAATTCTATTCAATTCAATTGATACCCGTCAGATCATCACTCTAAAAATTCGAATGTTAAATCAACATTTGAAAGGTTGTAGGAGTGACAACCTTTTCCAAAATTAATGTTACATCCAACCTTGTATAAAGCTGAATCCAAAATTTTAAAGGGGAATGAAACCTTTGGAATAAGTAGGCTTGTGTCAAAACAGAAAAATCAAAGAAACAGATCAACGAAAGTTTGAGAAAGATCGGACAAACAATGAGAAAGTTATGAGCATTTGAATATTGCAATCACTAATGCTATGGAGATCCTCCTATTGGCAATACGACAAGGATTTGTGATGTCACATGTGAACAACTGTCCCTATGATGGACTATAAAATACCCCCAATTGTCTCTTTTTGCTTTTCCTTATGGTGATACAAACTCTTTATCCATGATGTAATTTTTAAAAAATTGTATTACATGCCATCATATAGAAAGAAAAAAATTATCTACTGATAGATGTGATAAAAGAGGCAATTGAAGTGAAATATATAATAAAGTAATGGGGGGAGTTGTTCACAAGTGACATCACACATCTTTGTCATATTGCCAATATGAGGATCTCCATAGCAGTAGTGATCGCAATATTCAAATGCTCATAACCTTATTTGTCCGATTTTGCTCAAACTTTCGTTGATGTGTTTCTTATATTTTTCTGTTTTCACATAAGCTATCTTGTTCTAAAGGTTTCATTCTCCAATAAGTGTTGGGTAGAACCATTTAAAGTGCATGGTAAATGCAACATTTAGAAAATAATGTCACTACTCCAACCTTTCAAATGTTAAGTTAATATTTCTTGTTTTTAGAGTGATGGACCATGGTCTGACAAACCCCAATGACATACGCACACAGAAAGTCATTGAGGTTGCGTTTAAAGCCCTAGCAACCGTTATAGAAAATACCCGTTACGTAATACAATAATGCATTCAATCACTGCCTGGGTATACTTTTCTCGGAGTAATTCACTCTGAATACAAAGGCGCCATTTTGAACCGGTGCAACGCGTTGGTTTGTGCACTACACTATCTTGCCAACAGAAAAAGACAATTTTTTCTTTCACGATCAATACACGACAACTGACTGAAAATATACCATAAAATTGTCACATACACAATTAGACAATTAAAAATATATGAAATATCATGTACTTTGCTTTTATCAGAAAAAAATTACCATCCTTCTCTTCCTCTCACACATCACCCCTCTCCCTCTCTTTCTCTTCTCCCTTGATTACTCACTTTTACTGGGCCTACAATGAAATATAAAATTAATATAACATGAATATTCAGAGATGAATTATTCACTAATCGAGATAATATAAATTTGATTCTCAAATCCCACCAAAGGGAAATGAAATGATTAGAACTAAACACATTAATTACTACCGTGAACGTTACAGTAACATCATGATAGTGGAATCTGGTTACCTGCTATTCGTTAAGTATATCTTCTCTGATGATCTCCACCATCGACTGAAAGTAATGAGGTAGAAAGGCAACGTGATGCACAGTTGAGAAAGCAGTTGAATACCACTGTTTATTCGAACATCGGACACAAGATAAATACGAGACCTTTCTCATTTGTTTGCTATTGAACACTTCGGTGGCGCTCTTCAAATTTGGGAAAGTTGTTGCTGTTTTGAACATGGACCTATCCAAGGAGGACTATTGTTACTGGGGGTGTTAATTGTGACAATGCTCAGCCACCCCGAGTAACAATAGATTAATCCTCCGTGGATAGGACCCTGATTTTGAATAGGCAAACTAGTCAGTTTTGACTATTGTTGCCTTGTTAAAGAATCATCCTTCCCCCTGAAATGCTTTAAAAAGCTATACAGGTGTTCAACTCAAAGACAATCGTACATAATGGAATGGCAGAGACAAGAAAATTTGAATCGTACTGATTTACAATGAGAACATTCCACAAAGCCGTTACAATGTGTTCTAATCTGATCGTAGACATAACAAACACAAATAATTTGCGCTCATTGTGTATATAATATATACGCACACCCACTTCAAAAATGTAGACCTATTATATCTAATATGGCGGCCTTATACCATAGTCACATTTGAAATATCTGTTTGAAGATTGCTAAAAAGATATTTCCCTGGTATCGAATATGGATGTCGATCCTGGTGGATATTATACCCCCTCCAATATTTCAGTTGGTGATGGCCTGCGCTACGCTTTTAAAAAAATATCTAAAATTACTCAGAGGAAAAATCCCTTAATTTTTTTAAAATCATTTTTAAGTTTCGCAGTTTTAATTAAAATGTATATATTTTCTTTGCATAACTTTATTCAATTAAGTAAAACAATCACTAAAATATTAACCCCAGAATGGAGGACTTTCGTGATTCGAAAGTCCGCTTCTCCTATCGTCCCACTTTCACACTGTAAAAAAAAATTTGAATCAGTAATTAACACTTAATGTATTTAAGTAGAATTTACAATTTGTAATCATTTTTTGCTTTTTAACTTGTCTTTTAATTTTCTTGATTTATTTGGGTTCAATATCCATTTACGAAAATTCACATATTGATAGCTTGCTTTGATTGAGTAAATCTAACTCACTCAATTAGGCAAAGATGAATATTACTTATAAAATCATGTTGAATGTACTTATATTTTTCAATTATCGCCATATTTAAATAATGCATGAATATTCATTAGAGCAAGTAAATGTTTCTTTTTATAATAACTGTCATATCTATTTGTGTTTGAACTTGTTTTTGGTTAAGGGTATGCTAACTTTTTTATTCTTTTGTTGAATTAAAGAAAGAGCAAGCCGCTCTAGCAGCCAAATCCTCTATTCAGCTGTTTAGTCAGCTAGACCGCATCCAGAGGACAACTCTACTCCCATCAAGACTAAACTCTCATAGTCATCGCCAAGCCTTATCCCTGAAGAGTCAGTTTCTTTGTGGTGTCTGTGCTACCAACTCACGTCTCACCAAGATTGGAAGGCGTCACGATAGCACATGCTATTGCAATATCAAGAATGAGACTGTACCCCACCTTATATAGGAGAATGTACCCTCTATGCGGATGAAAGGAAAATGTTCCTCGCCAACCTTCCTCCATATCTCCGACGTGATCTTGCCATAACTCCTGCGTCACAAGTCGCAGCAGCTGTTACTAGTGTCGTACTTCTTGGACTGGACACTAAGGCAACTAGTATACCTGTTGATTATGCTCCCCAACTTCATTACTACCCCCTTCATTTCTTGCATGAGCAAGAAATGTTGGTGAACAACAACTAGACAGCCTCGTGATACACTTTTATTCCAACCTCGTTCTGAGCCATGCTGTTTTGTCTCTATACATATTCATCAAACCACTTTTTCTGCGTATCCACTGGATCTCGCAGTTCTCCAGGACTGGAGGAAATCAACAGAAGAAGAAGAATAAGTAGCTTAGAGAACATATAAAAGAAATGAAAATTGAAATTGCAGAAAGAAAGCTTATGTAAGATGGTTATTTTGTCCTCATCTTGTTTATTTTCTTTAACTTGTGTTTTCTTCTCCAACTGTTTTATATTTCTGTTCAGTCTTGGCTTGAGTTCATTAGTGCATTTCTTTTCAGCACTGCCCTTGTATAGTCTGAACATAGGTTAATTATATGTCATTCCCTATTTCCTCCTTTTGTCTTCTTCATTCCAATCATTCTATCCCTCGCCCGACTCCTCAATCTAATGACTATTCTCATTATTACATAATTACCCAGACTTTTTTTTATCACATTCACCTCCTTATTCCTCATTGGTTTGTCTTATGATGTGTGTTCTTACATTTTGATTTCAATCTTTCCATTTTCTTTATTTTGATTGGTTGTTTAATTCAAAATTTACATGTACTAAGTTAAGGTTCAAGAGTTGAGCTGAGCAAAGTAGCCCAGCAGTTTAATCAGTGCACAACCAGACTTCTACTGCTTCAGTTTATTTGCGTTTCTTCCCTTAATTTTGGTTGATGATTGATTGATGATTTCAGTTGCTGCTAATTAGAACTCTATTTTCTACCCCTGCCTCAACTTATAATTTGTACAACACTACACTATAGCATATATTAAAAACTCTACCCCAACTGGAGAACAGACAAGCCCCCCCCCCCCCGTGTTCATGACGAGGACATAATTAAGTCTGCAATTTTCGAGTGTAGGTCTACATTTTTTTTCTGACTCACCTGGTCCGCAAACCAAATGCCAAAGAAAAACATAGAAAACATGCCCTATATAATGGGAGAGGAGTTGATGATAAAACTAGAGGGGAATCATCGTTTTGGATATACTTTTTCCAAACGAATGGCTGGAAAGAATGGTTGCTGAAGGAGTGATGAACTTGGGTGAATATAATTCATTCAGGAGGGCACGTATCCTCAAACCAATAACGCGTGACAACTTAAAATCTCACTTCAGCACATAATATCGTCCTCTCCATTTCCACCCATCCCCTCAAATCTCTCTCTCTCTCATACACAAACAGTCACACACATCCACATAAACCCCATAACCAACCACAACCAGATAAAAATCTCTCATTTTCCTTTAATTTATTTTGTGGATTCATTATTTTTCAATAGTCCTAATTTGAGCATTCTTGGTTCATTCCAGATAATAAGTGTTATATATTATTATATTTCAATTGTATTTGACCCAAACTATAGATTTAAATTGCATCAAGACATTTAATCACATTTGAATAAAAAAATGACACATTTATTATTTTAATAAAATTCCCAAATAATTTTATTGATAATATTGTCTTAATTTCACATAAAAATCAGTTGGTTATTAGTACAATGTCCTTAACTGCATATAAATAAAACACATAAAAATGTGAATAAAATTTAACTGCCACAGATCAGTGCAAGGAAAGTGAGATTTATGGTGAAATATTCCACTGCTCCTATTCCATATAATCAAACTTTATCCCTACATACAGGAGTATACTATCATTTGGACCAGAGCATTGAGGTGATACTGAAAATATAATGTTTCATATGAGATAGTGAAAGAAACAATCATCCAGAACAATGAATTAATCAAATCACGTATTCCTATTGGTTCTTAAAACAATTACAACTACAGTTTCTTAATACATAAACCATTTGAGTCCAAGAACAGATAGCAGTCATAGCAATGATAGAAACAAATATAAAAAATATATAAATATCTATTGAAATGAATAATACAAATGAAATGAATAAATAAGTGAATAAACAATAATAATAATAATAACTTTAAGAATAACAATAATCATCACCACCATCATTATCATAACAGTAATGATGAAAATAACAATAATTATACCACCATTGAATATAATAGCAATAATAAAATGGCAAAAATTAATGATATCTAAAGATGACATTAGCAGCATTACAAAATATCACAATGACCAAATATTCATTCATCATTATACAGTTGGGAGTCAAAGTTTACATAGGCCTACTTAGGGAGATCGTACCTTTGCCTGAATGAAAAAAATCTACCACATGTTTAAAAAATATTGGTTCTATCAGAACAGACTTGGTATCCAATAAATTTTCCCGATTTGTGATTGTCAGAAGTTGAAATGTATATTCCGCCAAAATATTTTTAAACAGATGGAAGAGCTAAGTATGCACTTTCACATGATACCAAACATTGCTGGAGATGCAGTAGATTTGATGACTTTGTCGCAAGGTTTTTATATCATAATTTCCAGATATATGTCAGCTAATGCTTCTGCATAATAATCATCGTGTAAAGCTACTTTTCAAAGAAACGCCCATGTTTGTAAATACTTGTTGCATTCATCTGAATGTATTGTAAAAAAGAGCAATTCATTGATTTTTTTGTGAGGAAAGTGAACACAAATGTTAGTTCAGAATTTAGAAAAAATGAAAAACACTTTTGTTTGATAAATTCATCATGATACCAATGATACTCTTAAAGATGTTATTATAGTAATTTTGGTATGAACACTTTTTGAGAAATGCTTAGGTGTACATTAACCTTTTATTTTTTCAATATTTTTCAAAACGATTTTAACCTCTAACTTCAACTGCATGTATATAGAGATTTATATGTGATTAACCCAAGGGATACCAAATAACATTCCCCTGATATAATGACATCACTCTCCACATAGAATATATCATTTAGATATTTTCTGTATCTTTGTAGTCTAAAAGCATGTATTCCACTTTGTCAGTGTGTGCTGATTGAAACAGAAAATAATTAATTTTGACATATAAACTTGATAATCCATTCTATTTCATCAAAACACTATGGGATTAGATCATGGGTCTTCTACAGATACTCCAAGACATACCATACTAGATCACAACTGGCAATCATCTTTATTTATATAACCCAGGAGGAAAAACATTTGCCATGACTAGATCTTTGTACTTTCTCATGAATAATAATTTTTTTAAATAAATGTGCATTAAAATTGATAACAAAACAGATCACCAGCATTTAGCTATTTCATTAAATTGATATTCAATACAAAAATATATACGTTTCATGCTAATATTCTTTTTATCCAGAAATATGCTTTTATCAAGGTGGGTGCAGATATATTAACCTGATATAACAAAAATAAATTCTACTGCAGACTTACAATTATACAAGGATATACTATTATACCCACATGCTTCATTGACCAGGGGTCAGTTGCAGAAAGAGTTGCGTTTAAACGCAAGTCAAAAAATCAAACGCAAGTCCCAAATGCGCGCTGTTGATTGGTTGAAAATCAAGTTGCGCATGATTTTTAGAGTTGCGATGGATTGCAACTTTTTTCTGCAACGGGCCCCAGCAGCGGTATGACAAATCAGATTACTCTTAAATATATCCATGTTTTAAAATGCTATGTGAAAACTGACTATCACACACATGATCTTTTGTGGGTATTATTTTACATGCAGCTGACTACCGGAACTCTTGCTAAAATCATATTACATACTTTATGCATAGTGAGAGGAAAGAAGACGTATAATTTCCTATTTCACTATGGAAGCCATGAAGAAAACCGCAAAGTTGTAAAATCTCTCAAATACTACCATGATATATTTACATAGATTATATTTTTTGTTTATATGAAATAAATCATGAAAAGACAAGAATACCCTGTAATTAAAATGAAATAAGAAATATGTGTAAATATATTTATACCTATAATAATCATTTACATATACTTTACTCGTACCAATATACTAAAAAGTTAATTCTAAAACATTGATTTATGTTACTTTATAAGGTGTTAATTTTTGTTAGAATGAACAGCAGACAATGATGTTATAATACTAAGCAAGTTCCTTGGCAGATAGTGCATTAAGGCCTACTAACGAATTTTCAATTACTAACAACAGTCCATAAAAAATAATACATACGTTGAAATGCAAAGAATGGAGATGAGGATCATTCATTTTAAGCCCTATGTTAATCTAAACCATAATAAAAATGGCATGATACTCACACATTGGGAGAAAAAACTTTCATGACATGTGAGATAGTACATTATTTCACTGAGAACAAGAAAACAACAGTTTAATATAAAAATTACAATGAACACACATTTAAGGAAATCATATTACTGCAGTCTTTATAATAACAAATTTTCATCATACAAAATAATATATATATATATATAAATATATATATATTTAATTTTAAAAAGTACTGTTATATCTTGCAGGTACTATATCAAAGTAGACAAATTAAAACATTATTTTACTTGTACATGAAATTAAAGCTGTATCAATGACCCTGATAGTTACATGTTCAAGTAAAATTCGCACCAAGAAAGATTGAATAAACAAGCCAAGGTGATTCCTAATTAGTGTTTGATAATTCCAATGTGAGTATCTACTTGGATATCAACATAAAGCAGCAGAATGTTCCTAGTAATAATAATTCAATAGTAATTTGACTTAAACGGCATATAAGGTTAAAAATTTGCATACATTTTGCATATCTACATCATATTCTAAAGTCATAAACAAGATGTACACAAATAATCAACCAATTGAATATTGTATTTTTATAATATAAAACACATTATTTGATTTTCAATTCAATGAGGCAACATAAAAAAATAAAAAGCTATCTTCATGTAGTATAACCTGCAAAGCATTCTGGAAGATTTGAGCTGCTTCAGCCATGCGGTCAGCTAATCATCTCCTGAAGCATCTTGATGGTGATTTCCAATGACAAATTTGCTTTCGGCTTAGCGGGTATGAGGAGAGCAGTAGCTAAAACAATTATCAGTGAAAATCACTCACAAATTGCTACATGCTTCACAGGTACCATGGATTGATTAGAAGTAATTGTAGGCTTCCATAGCACTTCGTGACTTGTCTCTATTTCTTCCACGGTACGGTCGGAATTCCTCAGTCTCCTCCTAGTAAGAGAGATACATTGAAAGACTTCATTCAAAAATAATATCACTACAAGAACTTAATCATACTTTTAACAGAGCTCAGCTAATTCTCAATTGTATCAAAGGAGAGTGTTTACATTATGAGTCAAAAAATGAGAGGAAGTATCTTGACAGATCTAAATAGTGCATCTCTTTATGATATATCAGAAAGTAGGTCAAGCTCTGGTCTGTTCCAATGGCAACTACCCAAGAAGTTCCACTGTGACCTCTCACACTAATCTACAATTTACAGTCTCGAATCAAAGGTAATTTCAAGTGTCTAGAAAGTAATCATGGCAACACATCAATATTCTCTTCCAGGTATAGGGAAGACATCAACTGAAAGGCTGTTCATGGGGATCACCATGGTTGTTTGAAGAATGGATTTTTTTATACTTATCATTTTTTTCATTAAAAATAATTAGCTAGTGTAAATACCATTCAGGTTATCTATTTCTAAAGAAAATTAACTTACAGAGTATTGGTAGCTCTCCGTTCCATCAGCGACATACGGTCTCTCAAAGCCAGAATTGTTGTATTCAGGATAAAGATTTCTTGGTTGTACAGAGGCACGAGGTATGCCACCAGCCATAAAGTTACTAGCTGAAGGAAGCTCTCTTGGGTCAAATGCTGCTTCTGGTCGCTGATCAGCATGCTAAGTGGTAAAAGCAATATGGATAATGATAATCTCCATGAAGGCATGCATACAGACTTGACTTTGATAATTTTCAGTAATTCTGGGAGTTTCCGCTTCTGTTCACAGTACAAGACCATCATTACTGCCATCAGTATAATTGAAAAATTATTTAGAAGGACAATGAGGTACTGGTGTAGAAAATATTGTCTTTGTTCTTTAACAAAAAGAGTAACAGTCTGCAAAGGAATCAATTTCTTATGAATGAGATTGAGGGACAATGTAATGACACAAGAATTAGGATCATTGTACAACAAAAAATAAATGGAATTGAAATGCTCACCATATTCCACATGTTTCTAATGATGCCTGAGAATCTGCTATCAATGGTATCATCATCATCGTCGTCATCTACAGTATAAATTGGTCTAGCTGAAGGAGCAGAACCAGCAGCTGCACCGTAAGGTCTCCCTCTGGTGTTCTGGTAGTAGTAGAAGTTGTCCGAGGATTCGCTGGAGAATTCTACTGGGTCATTGCGAACAACAGCACGCGATGGCCCTGAGGTGGCAGATGGAGCTGCGACTGCAGGGGCATAACGGCGACCTCCGTAACCCCAGTTGTCCGCACCCTCCAAAAGCTCTCGCTTGCGTTGTCGTCGACGGCGAGCAGCAAAGAGAATCAGGCAGCAGAAGCAGAGGACAACAACAAGAAGAACAAAGCCAACAACTCCCAACACGATACCAACGATGACACCGGTAGACAGTCCAGGCGTTGATTCTATCTGACATGTGTCTCCTTCATACCCATCAAGACAACTAAAACAAAAATAAGAAAAACATTCCTTTAGATTTGTTGCATGGGCTTTCTATTGTTTGATGAGATTTAAAACTTAAAAACACAAACTGAAATTTTTTACATGGAAACTGAAAAAGTTTTTTTTAAGCGAGAACGAGACACGGTCCAAAAGTTACACAATCTGAGATATCCAAACACATCTACATTTATTTTGTTTGAAAGGACATAAAAAAGAGACTGTGCTCAACATTTCACCACATTCATTAAACTGATAACATTAGATAATTCTCTATTCTACAGACTAGACAAATCCCAAATGAGATATGAGGATTTTTTCATTACAAAACAAAGAGTCTGCATTTCTAAGAATAATGTATGCTAGAATAAACTCAATTTGATGCTTCTAGGTGATTTCCTTTCACACATCTCCTGCTCGAAGGCTTTGTACCCTGAGAAAGGTTCTCATCACATTGTGCAATCTCTAGCCTACCCTTAAAGAAAGTTTGACTTGCTTAGTAGTATTGGTTAGTAGTATTACTCCTGACAGCATGGCTTTAGAGTCATGGACTACACAAGTAGCTTCAAAAGTGCATTGTCAATCATAACAAAGAACCACAAGGTCTCTGCTGAAGTTAGTAAGTACTATCCAACTTACTTGCAGGAAGCTATTCCACTGTCATCTACTTCACATGTACTGTTGTTCTGACAATCCAATTCAACACAGGTAACTGAAAATAGAAAGAAGAAAAGGAAAGAAAAATATGTCACTGAAAGAGGCTTCTTTAAAAAAATGTTCATGCTTCATGTTATGTTGGTCCTCTAGACAATACATGATATACACACTCATTTCATATTCATTTTTCATAAGCTGATGAGCCTGAATGGTGTTTGGAGGGGATTCCCACAGTAATATTCTCTAATACATCCACAATGTTTTTTTAAACACAAACCATAAACATGACAAGACTCTTACACATCAGTCTATTTGCCTGTGTGAATTAGCTATAAATACATTCAACCACATGCCACATAATTACTCTAAAACATAAAGACTAATAGCTTTAGTAATAAGTCATAGAATTACATGAATAATATGTGATAACGACCGAAAATAAAAAAATACAATATCTTACCTGGATTTTCACAAAATGTGCCTGTGTACTCACTAGGACATCTATAAAGAGAAATTAAAAAAAATAATTGAATTATAAAATACACAAACAATCAGGATGATTGTCAAAAATTTCACAATGAAAAAAGTTGTAGGAAGTTCTTATCATCAGAACCTTGCCTTGTAACATTCATAAATAATGGTAACTTTTTTTGCCTTTTTTTTAGGTAGCTTTGTATACCCATTTAATGTAATTTTGAAACCCCCTGATAATTAATTTCAATCTTATTCTTATCCTATAGCATTACTCTATTACTTTATAAAATTACAAATCCACATATTCCACATTCCAAATCAATTAGATTGGAAGTTCATATTACATTATTTAATTAATAATTTGCAATCTTGCTCATAAACTTATGACAATATATTTCTCAAAGGCCACAAGATTTATACATCAATGTTTGAAAAAATTGTTAGTGAAACATCCTTTGATTGAATTTCCTCAATGTAATTTAGAGCTGTATAAACTCATAGAGAAACATCCACGGAACATCTAACTGATATGTATTGATTGATAACTTACTGGCAATACGGATCTCCTATCGTATCAACTAGGCATGTGCCTCCATTCAAGCATGTATAGTCATCACAGACTGAAATGATAAAAAGTTAGATTAAAATAATTTCAATCAAGTTGACAATTACTTCAAATTTAATAATATGAACAATGTATAGCTTGGTCAATGTTAATGAACCCTAATAAGGTAGATGTTGGTCATGGCATTTGCAACTGTACACAGATTAGTAATATTTAGGTTAACTCATTTTTATGGCTCTAAACACTTGATTAAATTTGGGGTAGCATTTTCAGTCATAATTTCAAAAGAATTTATACAGATGTACAGATCAAAATACCAAATCAAAGTAACTACATTTAAGCTATTGCAAGATTCTTTCATGTTTTCAAAAGTACCCTCCTCATGTTTCTCTTTTATATGAAATTTTCTAATATACACATTGTGGGTTATTAAATCCAGAAATCTTTGACAAGTGATATTATATTATTGTGATGATTCAAGAACTTCATTCATAAACTGGAAGCACATGGATATTGTACATAAACTCACCACTGTTCTGACAAACATCTCCACTGTAGCCTGGAGGGCATCTGAATAAACAAAAATAAATGAAACATAGATTATTGAAAGCATTACTCTTATGAAGCAACAGGGGAGTGTTTCATAGCCATTGTTTCATCCTACAATTTGTCAGATCTGAGAGATTTCTTTATTCTCATCAGCTAATAAGTATTGTTACTATGGTAACTCTCAGATAAAACAGGACCTGTCCGATAAAACACCTGACAAGTCCTTTCATGAAATGCTTCCCAGGTTCTCATCTGTGCAGGAGATCTGCATGAGCAATTTTATTTACATTGACTCAGTTTAATGAAAATGACAATCAAAAAGTCAGGTCAATAACATTTACATCTCTTGCTTTTTTGCATCCATGAAACTTTGTACATGTACAGACAGACTGCAATGAACTTGCATATTACCAAGAGCAATGGGATGCAAATCTACATTAATGCATAAATGCATGCCATTGAACATTAGCCTGACTAGATATTAATCAAGGAAAGGAGTGGGGGGTACATAACTTTTTATAATGAATTTGCTGTAAATGTATTGTAGTAAACAAAACGAAATTGTATAGGCCTTGAAAAAATATATTGCCCAAATTAGACCATATCACATGAGGCTTTTAACATAGCATGACCAGAATTAAATGAGGGCAATACATTATAAAAGTTATATCTTGGAAAACATATTAATAAAATATTCAAGGTAATGCATGCAAACTTTAGCCGTTGTAGGGCTTTTAAACACACACATATACATGTGCACTGGTCTTATAACGGAACTTCAATATTGTATGTTTGAATAGATTCTTTTCCTGCTTCACTTATACCCTAAATACCCATTCACATGTAATTCAAGAACATCAATATTGCTTCACCGATACTTATCTCCAATACTATTGGGCATCACTAATTGTATGTGCTATGAGTATGAATGTTAAGTGTGGAGTGCAATCATTGTTTTTTTTTTTACAGGTTCACATCATTCAACCATTAAAGATGATGAGTTCCATTGCTCACCTGCAGTATGGCATGTTGGCAGAGGTGTTATAGAGACATGTCCCTGCATCCCCACACACAGGAGTAGATGAATTGCATTCTAGAAACAAACACAATGGGATAAGATTTCTAAAACGTTAAGAAATGTTTCTTTTGTAATCAGCGTATACTATACAGGAAATGGTGAAGAAGTATCAAATTGTATGAAGTGAACTAGTGTATGGAGGATCAAATCATAAACAATAAGAACAATCCATGTATAAACATCAATAAGGTCAGAAGAACCAAGAGCTGTATATCCATGCCATGAGTAGATTATAATTCTCATTTTCTGGTCCCTAAATATGCAACAAACATACATAATAATAATATAGGGTATTTATATTGCGCACATATCCACCTAGTTAGGTGCTCAAGGCGCTCCTATATTACCCGTTTAACAAAGCTTCCCTTCCTACTCAACTACCATAACGTGCAAATAGATTCACAAACTGACACTTTTTTTACAGCGTAACTGTATGAACATTTTCCACTAACCTAGTCACACATACCAGACTCATGATTAGGTTTACTAGTGCAGGTCTTGTATGATACATTCACTCTTTATCTCTGTATCTTTGGGAAGGAAATTATGCTGAGCCATCTGTCGGATTAATCATGACACAAAAATGTTTGCATTAAGAACTCATTCAAGTCCTGCAAACAACCATTCAGTATAGTGTACTTACGCCCAAATAATAAGTCTTCTACATAGATGACATCGGATGCTCCAGTCCAGTTACTAGGTTGACCTTGGAATCCATTATCACTGGCAATCTGAGCCCTCATCATGGCCTCCATCATACTCGTACCATAGATATCAATGATGAAATCTACAATAATGCTTCCCGGGCTAAAACCAGTGATCATACAGTCAATGTACTCGTAAGCCACACTGACATTTACCCATGCTGTTATTTGGTCCGTGAACTGCGGTAGAGAAAATAAATGTGTACTGTTAGTGTCTACTGAGTATTAAGGGATACAGTATAATTGGCACATCTAGGGAAAGTAAAGGAAGACATGGTAATTTTCAAACCTTTCAATAAAACTGCATCAGCATCTCTTTTCAGATAAGAGCCTTAACAAAGTTAAAATGTACACAGCCTAATACATTTTTATATCTTTTTAGGGATAGGGTAGATAGTTGATGATCGATAGTATGCTTCATTACATTAAGCATCAATAACATGACTTTCAATGAAAATAAATTGTATATGATGCAGGCCATGGGCTTGGGTAGGTCGAGATTTATATATAGCTTATTTTCACACAGTGATTAATATACTAGTATTTTGAATATCACACAAGTGTTTGTGGAAATGTGGATGCTAAAACGATCTCAAATGGTATTCCAGCCTTTTGTAATCTACACTATTAGAAAAAAGAGTAGGCACAATGGCAATAGAAGAAAACAAATGTCATGTATTTCTTCCAATTACTTACCACTCCGCATGTGATGATAGTCTCATTGGTGTAGTCTTCTGTAGATGAATCTGATAAACTATTTCTGAATGTCACAGGTAGACCATTGACACGGTTGTAACGGAAACTTCCCGTCAATGTCACTTTATCTGCAGAATACAGCACACAAAATCATTTTCATTCATATAGTCAAATAAAATTGTGAATATAGAACATTATTTGAAACTAGAAAGCTAAGAGGCAAATGCCTTGTGTGTTTCATTTCCTTCTTTTTTTCCTTTCCTATTTTGTGTCATTTGTATTTTTATGATTACGTACTGTATGTATTATGTTTGACTTAGTCCACCACTATTTTAACATGTATTTGTATATTGCTGTGTGTATACATGTATTCTAATTTTGTGGAAATAAATGAAACAAATGAAACGTTGGCTATTTATTGGATGATTATACAAACAGATAACCCATGTTTTGTGGGATGAAAAATGTGATCTGTTTTAAAAGCAGCATTTGGTGGTATTGTAAAAGATGATTTAATGCTGAGTTTGGAAAGGAGAAATCAATTTTATTTTGACTGATGACAATTTTTTCTTTAATCAGGAATGATAAAAATTGTAAAAACATTATAACAATGTAACAATTGGATATGGTTTTTGGTTTCAACATGTCAGGTAGTCCCGAAAAGGACTGTTACATAATCACACAGATCACACTTTGAAGAACTGTTAATCTCATTGTTTCAAGAATTTGTATAGAAAATGCAGCTAAGGCTACACAGACCACAATGAATGTAAATACCAACATGAAATCAAATCATTTCATCTTATGAAGATGAAATGATCTTATCATCACATGAAGTGATAATAGAATGAGAGCACTTACACAAACACATTCCCATGAATCGTAGAGCGGTATCCGTGCAGTTGCATACAAAACCTGGATCTAATTCAACACAGAATTCATTTACTCCAGTACATGATGTTGGCAGAGCACACTCTTCCGTATCTGGAGAACAATATGAGAAGCATAAAGACAAAAATAAATTCATCAATATCATTACGTAAAATAAGTTCTGTTGGCGTATACCAGACTTGCCAATGAGAATATACCCTTAGAGCCACATTCTCAATTGTTAATGAAAGTAATCAATGATTATTATTTTTATTTTCCATCGCACCAAAGACTAGAATAAACTGCAAACTAGAATAAAGGTTCTACAACCTCTTTCTTCCTTAATACAAATGAGAACTGATGACCCAGAATACTGAGAGTTTCAAAATGTGGATGGGGTGTAGTGTAAACAAGGTATCTTACCATCAAAGAATAGAGATATAAGTTGAATGGTATTGCCGAACTCATCGGTCCAAACTCTAGGAGAGTCAGAGAAGCCATTGGTCATGATCTCTGTAGTGATATTGGTTACTTCTTCTGTGCTCTCCCCATACACAGTCAGAATAAAATTCACAACTGTTTCATCGAGTGATGAGCCTGGAGCAAAGCTGGTGACCTCGCATGTTGCCACTGGGTACGGTGTGCTTGTGTTAACCATTGTGTTGACCTCACTTAACAACTGTTATCAAATGAGAGGGAACAATTAAAAAGTGTAAAAGTCTTTGATAGGGATACAGTGTAAGTGAAAGGGATACCCAGGGTTGATGACATACATGTATCAAGAGCTATATCACAAGGTCTTTTATATCATCAGACAAGAATTACATTTGGTGTACATCTATTAGAACTGAATGAAGTCTTATTGGCATATTTATGGCATCAATGTCTCACATCCCATTTCAGATGTAGAGTTTACAATTTCATACAATACAGTTCAATATCATTTGAGCATACACTCAACCTGTCAAATTCTTCAAGCAAAAAAAAAACAAAAAAACACACAAATAAATCTCATATATACTGCTTTTCAATTAGGTTACTTGTGTAATTGAAGAGAAAAATAACTACACTTCTCATTGCTTTATCATTCAAGACTGATAAATATTTTGTATGTAAGTCTAATATAATTGGAATTGAAATAGATATATGCACTCTCAAGCCTTTTCCATTAACAATTTTCAGTGAATATCAGTGTACACAAGCTTTTAAAAGGCCCATATCCTTATAAAGCTCAGGTTTAACCAACACTTGGGTCTAAACTTGTTGTTTAAATATGGAGAGCCTAATGAGCCAAAAATCTCTAAAATAACTGGTTCATTTTTACTGCTCATCTCACACTTGCTGGGAATAGAAAATTAAAATTTAAATAGTTCTTTTGACCATTGAATTATGAGGAAAGAACACATTAAACATAAAATACATAATGCAAACATTTTTGGACCATAGAATAGGTTAAACTGGATATACAAATATGGACAAGGGTGGGTACGGTTTGGCATTGATAAAATAAGAATCTTACCGCAGAACAGACAATATTTGTCAAGTTCATGTATTCCTGTGATGTTGGGTCTGCTAAAGAATCTGTATAGGCTTTTACTTGGTTGTTAACAAGATTGATGGTGATGGATCCAGAGATGGTGGCATTAGCTGAGATAAAAACACAATAGTTTATTTAAAACAAGATGTTCATTGAACATTATCAAAGATAATCATAGTATTGTCTTATCTGCAAATAGTTATAAAACTTAGAAAATATCATATCATCACCTAAGCTGTAGCGGAGCTGCCGTAATAGGGCTTAAGCCCTCAATGAAATATTTTCAAATCAATATTCATTACCTCTCTTGATGGTTAAAATTTAAAAGAATATTACATCTTTTATTTCATTTGCCCTGACAATCAGTCAGCTATGAAGCAATTCCAGAAAGAATAATGCAATAGATAATATGGACAAAAAGACAAAACAATAACATAGTGAAGAATTTAATACTTACTCAGGCAATATTCATCCGTCCTCACAAAACCTGCAGCGCAAACACATTGGTAACCTCCAACTGTGTTGCTACACTCTTCATTGGCCATAGTACATGGGTTACTACCGTCGCATTCATCAATGTCTGTATAACAAAGTAATAAAGATATAATTATCAAAGATGCATAGTAAATTATACAAAGAAAATTCACTCATTATCTTCATATTGAGACAAATTTAAAGACAAAGAAAGATTTGGGACAACTGAAGAAAAAGTTTGATTGTATTGAGATAAAATACGATATATGTACCGGTATATAATAAAGGAAAAGTTGACTCCACGGTCAAGGATAACCAATAAGCCCCCTTGAAGTACAATGGACCTTCCATGGCCCCCACCCTCTCATAAAGAAAATAAATAATTATTGCCCTCATATTATATGACAAAAAATACTACAATTGAAGATTGTGGGATTTTCATTTTATCTAAAAAATAATAAAAATTTGAATGTTCAGTTGCCTTCATTGTCTGTTGAAAAACTAACCTTGACACGATGATGCTGGAGGTGAACCTGAGAACCCACTCTTACAAGTACATAGGTAGCTACCTTCTGTGTTATTACACATTGAATTACCTCCACAGTCATTGGCTGTTACACATTCATTAATGTCTGTAAGAGATTAGAAATACATTCAGTTAGCATAAGGATGATGTCTTCTTTCATGAAAAATTCATCTCAGGATTTTATAAAAATGTGTCGTAAGGATGCATAAAATGTAATGGTATTTTGCAAATTTTTTAAAGAATTTCATTTTCAAGAGCAACTTCACTTTTATTCAATTAAAAAAGAAAATTTTCACATAAAGTCTAATACAAACCATGTAAATCTGAGTGTTTTTTTTACAATGTTCTGTAACAACTCAAAAGTCTGTTATCGGCAAGTATGATGCTAGGATTAAAGATAAAAAGTTATAAACTAACCAAGACAAGGAGATGCAGGAGGACTACCCAAGTATCCGGTGTCACAAGAACAAATGTAGCTGCCTTCTGTGTTATTACACATTGAATTAGCTCCACAATCATTAGCCATCAGGCATTCATTAATATCTGTAGGGATAGATACAGAGTTTCAATATTGGGATAGAATTGAGTGTCTTTTTCAGTTGAAGATCTAACTTAAGATTTACTGTGATTGTAAATCTTGAATTCTCTTACTAAAAATCGTATATTTACATAAGCTGTAATGCAGTTACCAGATTACTCCATCAATTTTTTCCCCAAATCCCATTCCTATTTCATATGATAACATTGTTGGTCTCATGTCTATTCATTTCAATTGCCAGCATGTTCATTTCATCTAATCCCCATTTCATCTATTTGATAAAATATTGATGAATAACGAGCCCAAAATGGCAATCACATGGGTACTAGTCCCAGTGATAAGTCGAGAATGAACAGAAATTGGAACAAATAAAGTAAATCAAATGGGTTCGTCTGGTGGTGTTATTTTGGGAAAGAGACCAACTGATTATGCAGAATAGTTCAGTAACCCTTTATACCTGTACATGTTCGTTGATCTGAGCCAAGACTGTACCCATCTAAACATGAACAGGTGAAGTTTCCTGGTGTATTAGTACACACACCGCCAGAGTCATCACAATTATCTGTCATTTCCATGCACTCATCGATATCTGCAGGACAATAAGGGAATAGAAACAATGCACCATAAGCAAAAAATCTAATATGATTCGACCTTTACACATATAGATGTAAAACCCACCAGTCATGTGATAATAAAAAGAACTGATTAATTGAATAAGAATTGCCTGCATTGGTATTTTGTCATACACATATACTATGTACGGGGAAGGCGGGGTAAGTTGTGACAGTTTTTGCTTTTTGCATGTTAGAATTGATATGATTAATAATCTTGTCGGAATAAGTACCTTGCCTTGAAATTTAATTCTTCTGAAATATTTTCCACCTATATATAACTTTCTATTCCCACACTGAAAGTCATCGTGACCTTTGAAAAAAACGATGTCAAATGGCTCAACTTGCCCCATATATGGGGTAAGTTTGAGCCACCTTCTGGGGTAAGTTGAGCCACAAAAACTATGTACAAAATGTATGAGGGGAGAACCAGCATGTCAATTTTTTGTTTTTTTTCTTGCTAATTCTCTATAAATACTAACATCATTTAAAAGGAAAAGAGCAGTCATGTAAATTTGCTCCTTTCAGCCAGCATTTCAATCGATTTTTATGGTTTGTTTGTTTTTTAAGATACATTACCATAGGAATTACCATGGCTCAACTTGCCCCATGCTGTTTGGCTCAACTTACCCCAGTCCGAACTTAGTGCGATAATTTTGTATCCACACATTTATTATGCATCCATCATATACTAGAATGAAGATCCATACCTGGACTAATAATGTTGTTATCACGTCTTTTTGTATTTAAAGACATGTGTGTTTATAAAGCACTTATCTACTTCACACTCTTTTTTACTTTTTTGGCTGAAATTCATATTTTCCCTCTAAAAAACTACTTTTTGTTTCAAAGTTGAAAACAATGTGGTGGGGTTAGGGGTTATGCTATGGGTCATCAATACATGACACCACCACAATGTCTGACTCATTCATTATTGGCCTGGGGCTGGTGGCTCAACTTGCCCCTATGCTCAACTTACCCCGCCTTCCCCTACTATGTACGGTGACCAAATGAAGACATTGAAGACTAAGTTTACTCATTCGCTCAATGTGAAATAATCTAAATTTAAGCCCCCCCCCCTCTCCCCCCCGCAAAAAAAAGTGAAAGCTGATTTCCATTTGTGAAGTAAATATATGAGAATGGTAAATGACAGATACAATCATCTTCTTATCTGAGAGCTCCAAACATTGCCAGTGTAAAACATAATTGAGCACTATCTACTTTCTACAACCGTGTATAGCAATCAATCTACCTGTGCACGTTCTTTCATCTGCTTCAAGCATATAGCCGTCTATACAGGAACAGTTGTAGCTACCCGGTGTGTTGGTACAAGTACCAAGAGAACTGTCACAGTTGTCTGTCATGTCTGTACACTCATCCGTATCTGAGGAATGAATATAAGAATATATATATATAGCCATTAAGTGACCATAATATGCTTTTCTATCATGTGAACAAAGTCCCGCTCCACCCCCCGCAATAGTTACAAAGGAGTGAGAACATGCAACACCAGCACATGTAAGTGAAAGGGGTCAGAGATAATTTAATAAAAAGTTTAAATAAGAAAGACTGAAAAAAACTCAAAAGAAAGAGAAATGGAAAAAGATTGAGAGAATAGAACGCAAGAGAAAGAAAATGAGAGAGAGAGGGGGGGGGTAGGGATTGTGAAAGAGAGAGAGAGATTGAGAGTGAAAGAGAGTACACAAGAGATAAATAGAAATGAGCAATGGAGAAACCTTGAAAATCAAGTGTTTATTACCTTGGCAATGGGTGTCATTGAAGTTATCAAACCCTCTTGGGCAGGTACAGTTAACGAGAGAAGAAGCATTGATACACATACCACCTCCAGTACAAGGATCTACAGCTGGATCGCAATCCATTCCAGGGGCAACTAGAGCAAAAATTACAATAATGTGCAAAAGTGAGGTAAATGTCTTCACTCTTACAAATCTTCCATATAGCATACATTAATGGTGAATTTTCAAAAGAAAATAGTATTCAATCAATATCAAACCAATTGCAGTTCAGCTATTTTCTCGTTCTTAAGAATGCCAATTGGATTTAATTTTAGAAAAAGTAGCAAAATACATTTTCTCAAAAGCAGGGTTCATTTTCTGTCACTTAAAATAAAGAATCTTGTTGAAAAATGTCCTGTATAATTATGTTGCAATGCTATCTTTAGTTTTGATTGGAAAACAAAACAAAATCTTATCTATGGTAACATCGGAGTTGGAATATAATTTGTCTAAAATGTAACAATTTTTGGCTCTTAATGTAAGATCGGCTTTCTACATACAGTAAGTTGGGATTTTGTTACAAATGATACCATTACTCAAAAGGAGTTTATAAATGTGATATCTCCATTTCTTATTTGGATGAATTCAATTCCAAAAAGACTTGGGATAGAGAATCTGCAGAGGTTAAGAGGTTGCTTCCAATACAAAACACCCTTGAAATGGGTCACATTCATATGTAAATGTTAGGACATTTAAACAGAACTTCACATAACACACACAATTAATACTAAAATTAAAATACCAAATTTTACATAAATTTTACAAATTTATACATATGGGCAATTCCACAGGTTGGTCCAAATCATGTAACGTTAGTAACCGACACATTCCAAAGATTTGCCAGGAGCATAACAGAATTTCCCAAGTTTTGTTTTTATACAAAGGATAGTCAGACTGTGTACTTTGTTGTGATAAGGAGATGTTTAGTTCCTATCAATAATAATGGAGTTACAGCTCCAAGTATGAGTCAAGGTGTCTCCAAATGTAACGTGAGTAACCGTGGAATAGCCCATATGATATCAAACTGGATTTCAATTTCTAAAATACTAAAATTTCCCGAAATGAAGTGCATTAAAACTGCTCCATTGCCCCAATTCCTACACATTTCTTGTCAAGGCATGTAACATGATCATTAATAGGGCTGTAGTATACATACCATTGCAGGTAAATCCATCACTGTCTAGATCAAAACCAGGATTACACTTGCAACTGTACGATCCAACTTCATTGATACAAATCTGAGAACACTGATCAGTCTGATCTGTACACTCATTAATGTCTGATCAAAACAAGAATATAAGGTTTGAGTATTTAAAAAAAAAAGGTGGACATAATAAAAAAAAAAGAAAATCATCATTGGAGTCATTATAAGACCAAGAATACCAGATGTATAAAGGAATTAACTTTATTAATGTAAAATACTTCATATCACAAATTATGCAACAAAGAATAAATGGATGTTTCAGCCTGTGGGAACATTAGAATAATTCTAAGATTTGACATTCCTGGGGTCCGTAACACAAAGGTTAGCAATTGATCGTACACAATCAATCTGATTACTATTAATGAAGGATCGATAGATACCATATATACGTATAGGAATCAAACAATCATTTCATACATGTACGTCTACGATAATTGCTAAGCTTTGTGGTACGGAGCCCTGGTTACGTTTTCTGATTACTCTTATTGAAGGATCGATAGATACCATATCTATGTACAGGAATCAAACAATCATTTCATACTTTATGTTATGTCATGCTTTAAGTGTTGTTCATTGTTATGCATGATTGAGTAATTTTTTATAGTACACCCCCCCCCCCTAATTTTTTTCCAGATTACACTAACTGTATATAGAAGTAGAAAACCTTTCAGTTAATCTTAAAGAGGAATGAAATCTTTGGAACAAATAGGCTTGTGTAGAAACAGAAAAATCAAAGAATAAGAATAAAGAAAGTTTGAGAAAAATCGGACAAATAATGAGAAAGTTATGAGCATTTGAATATTGCAATCACTAATGCTATGGAGATCCTCCCATTGGCAATGCGACAAGGATGTGTGATGTCACTGATGAACAACTTTCCCTTTGGTGGACTATAAAACACCCTCAAAATGTCTTTTTGCTTTTTCTCATGATGATACAAAATCTCTATCCGTGATGTATTCTTAAAAAATATGTATGACATGCCCTCATGTAGAAAGAACACATGATCTATGGATAGATGTGATAAAAGAGGCAATTCAAGTGAAATATATACTAAAGTAATGGGGAGAGTTGTTCACAAGTGACATCACACATCTTTGTCGCATTGCCAATTTGCTATCTCCATAGCACTAGTGATCGCAATATTCAAATGCTCATAACTTTCTCATTATTTGTCCGATTTTTTAAAAACTTTTGTTGATCTGTTTCTTTGATTTTTCTGTTCTCACAAAAGCTATCTTGTTCCAAGGGTTTCATTCTCCTTTAAGTAGAAACATATATCCATTCTAAACACAAATCTGACACAATATGATTATGATGAATCTTAACACTAACCTTGACACGATGATGCTGGAGGTGAACCTGAGAACCCGTCATCACAAGTACATACGTAGCTACCTACTGTGTTATTACACGTTGAATTAGCTCCACAATCATTAGCTGTTACACATTCATTAATGTCTGTAAGAGATTAGAAATATATTCAATTAGCATAGGAACGGAATTTCTTCCTTGTTGAAAACACTTAGGATATTGTAATGTGTACAGTGTATGCATGAAAAAAATGGTTTCTTTTTCAAGAATTGCATTTATGAAAGATTGAAATTAGCATTAGAATTTCTCAATTCATTGCCCAAATTCAATCAATTTCACTCTGACTCTAATTAATACTGAAAATATGAAATTTTATTAAAATATGTCAAATATAAGGCCCATTTTTTGTTCCTTTCTTACGCACAAGTTTTGTCATAATTGATAATGTTACATACCATTGCAGGTGATTCCGTCTCCATCTAACACGTAACCAGTCGTACATGAACAGTCATATGATCCAGGGTTATTGGTACAGTTCTGGGTACAATTATTGGTATGGTCTGCACTGCATTCATCAATGTCTGCAAACAAGAAATTAAAGAATAAAAAAAAGTATGTGTTATATGCTTGCAAATTACTTTGTGTAACTGAAATTAAATTGTCAGCTATTGCAATTGCTGGTATCAAGTAATAGGCTTAATACATGTACATAAACCATCTGGGTCTTCTAGACAATATCAAAACTAGTATATTTGTAAATAAAATGACATTGGCAGACACTTGGTAGGTGTCATTACCGTCTCAAAATCAATTTTAAGTATAAATCCAATGCACTTTCTATATAGCTTTGCAAATTCCCATGAGTTGATTCGTATGTATGCTTGATTAAATAGGATGCTCACAAAATAGATTGAAGAGATGAACAGGAAAATAAGAAAGATGAAATAACGATGATGGTATTACCTAGACATGATGGAGGTGTACCATAATATCCAGTAGCACATGAACATTCATAGCTACCAGGAATATTATTACAGTCTGTATTGCTTCCACATATATCAACCGTTTGACATTCATCATTATCTGTATGAACAAATAAACAAAGTAATTATCTTCAATATGGTAAATATGCTTTGGGGCACATCCATGAAATAATCAACCTTTTTGTACATCAGACCCCCATTTTTCTAAATTGTTTCCTCACTTTATCAAATACTCTAAGCCAAGTTAATTTCAAGCAATACAATTCATACAAAGTAGAAAACGGAGGCAAATTACATGATGAAGGTCTCACGTACAGTGTAAAGTGTCATATGTACATAATGGAGTTGCTCATTTAACAATAAAAGAAACTAAAAAAGAAAGACATGACTTGTATGTATTAAATCTTAATGATTCTGAATAGACTACAATACTGAATAGTTACATCTATTTCCATCTATTCTAATACTAATCCTACAAATTCACTTTCTGCTTTTTTCCATCAGTGGATACATGCAATAAGATGTTTCTTTCTTTTTGGATTTGAATATTTAGAGTTAGACATCAGATAAACTTAATCTCACTTGGCTAAAGCACATTGTCTCCATTTGTCTTATATTAATGAATATGGGTAAAATATTGTGAATGATAACAAATCAATAAAAGTAAATAATATTGATAATATGTAATATTCATATACCAACTTTCTCATACATATTATTTGGATGACTAAAAGGAAATACAAATATCCTTTGCATAACTGGGGGGTGTTTCACAAAGATTTAAGTATGACTTAGGTCGCACTTAAATGTCGACGCGTACAAGATATGCAACGCGCAATCTTATTGATCAATACGCAGTAGTGCGCGTCCTCTTGGCATGATCTGACCAATGCTGTCATGCCTTTTATACTGCGCGCAACTAGGCATTTAAGTGCGACTCTAAGTCATACTTAAATCTTTGTGAAACACCCCCCTGGTTTCAAAATCCTTGAAACCGAAGTACATGTCTGTGAAATATTTTTAAGTCATGTCAAATGGGAATGATATTACTTACCATCACAAATTATACCATCACCAGTGAATCCATCATTACAAACACATGTAAAGCTCCCAATGCTATTTGTACAATTGGAGTACTCGCTGCATACGTTGGCTTCACATTCATCCAGATCTACATGAACAAACAGAAAAAAAACCACATATTGATACTGGCATTGCTCTTTCAGTACACAAGCACCCTATATAAACATTGCTGATAATTAAACCCAGGTTGAACCACAGCCTGAACTAGAATTTTAAACAACACTTCTATAGAATGCTGGCTTCATAATATTTCTTCCATATCCTGGGCAATCATGATGTCTTGATTAATTAGTCAAAATTCATATCTTTTGCATTTTCTGTTCCTTTCCATTTTACGACTCAGTTGATATTTTGACAACTTTTTGCAGCAGAATAAGATTAACTGTTATTTGGTGAATGAGTGGCACTCCATAAAAGTGTGATCAAAGTTAACCCATGTTTAACAGTTGCTATCAGAATTGCCCATATTTTTGATAAACAGAAATACCAGGACCACAGGCTAATTAATATGAGTATATGTCACTACAGCTAAACCATTGCCAAAATTTCCGTCAAATTCTAACTGTGGCAAATTGATAATAATCTTGCAATGTTTCTCGCCTAAAACAAAAATTATCAGTGGAATTCTTTGCATACTGAGCAACAGAAACATTTAATTTGCAATTAAAAGCTCAACCTACACATTACTTTGCAATGACAAAGTCATGCAAAATTTTATACTTTGGGATTGAAGGCTGCTAACTGGATGTTAACCACATATATTGGATTGAATATGATTAAATTTCCTAGGAAAATAATGTAGGAAAGAAGCATCTCTATGTTACTTTGAGAAATGTTTCTCATTCTCACCCTATTCATACAATGTGAGACCCATGCATTAATATTCATACTTTGAATGATCAGTTTTTCTACACGTGATCATTTGAGAAGACTCACTCACCTACACACGTCTGATTGGTGCTATCAAGGAAAGTATATCCTTGTTCACACTTGCATGAGTAGCTGCCAACCGTATTGATGCACACTGAAAGTTCTGGACATATGGTCATGTCTGCACACTCATTCAGATCTACAAAGAGAGACGTCAAATTGCAGAGAAACTTAGGAATAGAATATTATCAAAAATTTGTTTGAAAGGCAGATCAGTATCAAGAAGAAAGAGAGAGAGACTATGGAAGAGACAGGGCAATGTTTACATGTTATTCAACATCATGGCCCATATTCTGAAGTCGGGTTTAACTTAAACTCAGGTTTGAAGTTGTGGTTTAAGTATGGAAAGCCAAAAGTATCAAAATTTTTATTAAGTTTTATGTTTCTTAGAGTTTACTGTGCTCTTTCCTGATTCATCGATGGTAAAGACAATCATCTATTCATACTTCCTACACAATTATGAATTATTTGAGAGCTGAATGAACTGAGGGTATGATATCTCTACTGTAGTGATTATGTAACAATTGGCTTTCCATACTTAAACCACAACTTTAAACCTGAATTTAAGTTAAACCCGACTTCAGAATACGGGCCATTGTCTCAGACTACAAGGCGACACAGAGTAAGGTCATGATCAAAGGGTCAAACTTACCAACATCAATTGTATTGGCATACACTCTGTTGTCAGGCTCAAGGATGTCCTTTTTGGTACCTGTCAGACCAGCTACAAAGTCCATAGCAAGATCATTCTCGGTGGTTGTGTTTGTGAACGGGATATCGACACGGAATATGACCTCAGCGACCATGCCGCCATCAAGGAGAGTCAGTGATTGAATAGAAACATCAAGGACATTGGAGAACGTTTCTGACTTCATTAGGAGAGCCATCGTCTGCAATGTCAAATCATTTTTCATATTTATTATATATTTGACCAAATCACGATACAACCATAGATGACATTATACATGGTAAAAACAAACAATACAGAATGGAGCAGTGCTACATGCTGATCAGGGGTGATAAAAGCATAATGAATAGCTGTTGCTCGGAAGCATACCACCCCCAAATGTTGCACTGCGTACAAATAACATACAAATTTAAAAAATTAATCTTGCTCAATGTTTAGCGAAATTCCTATAAAAGAATAATCAAAAGCTGATTGATGTTTGACATAAAACTGGAGATTGATTGAAAGTAATAATTAAAAATATAGTGCACTGGTCATTAATAAATACAAACTAGTGAAATAAAAAAATGATGAGCATTGTATTACTATTTTGATCTAATCTGGCAATGTGGAAATAAACACTGTAAATTAATATAAGCATATCTAATAGAATGCAATATAATTAATAATATGATAATTGGATTATTTATGATTTAAGAAGCCCAACAAAATGAAATTAAAATTTACCTTACTTCTATTCTTGTGGTAAAGAGGGATTGTGTTAGAGAAAGGAGGAAGGAAGGTAAAGAATTGAGAACAGCAGCATTCCTTACTTCAGTATTATAGAGAGAACATTTTATATTCTTTGAAACCGGCGAGAGGGTGAGAGAAAGAGAGCTTGGGTTTGAGAAGACAGATGACAAAATGTATGGAGCTCTTGATGACGGGAATTGATGAAGACATTTCGTGAGAGAGATTCACATTGAATGTGACCATGTAAACATTTTAAAACAAAGTAACAGAGCACATAATCCCTTCTTGAGGCAAGACTAGGCCAATTGAGGCGCGAGAGTCTATCTTCATAGATATGTCTCCCTTCCGCTGCTTAAGGGCCAGATATAGTCATGGTGTGGAAACAAATGTAATCTATTCTACAAGACATGGTGGAATGATTTCTCAGTGTTGGCCTTAGCCATTTTAAGTGGGGCAGAGATATTCTGTAAAAGGTGATTTCCTTATCAGTTCTAACACCAAAAAGCTTCATTCCCTCACACAAATCCATCCATACCTATGACATAAGGTCCACAATGACTAAAAAGAAATAATTACATTTAACCTATTGCATAACACTAAAGCTTCCTCCGCAAGGAAAAAAATGTCCCTTCCCAACCAACTTTATAAAAAATCTTTCTAGTTAAAGAATACACTCAGGTTAAATGGTAAAGCTAGTGGTGATCGTGGTAAATACTCACATCATTAGCAAGCCCCTGGCGATCAGCTTCATTGTTAATTGTATCAAAATGGTATTGGACAATCAAACCTTGGATGTCCACAAACCTTGTCGTCAAAAACAGAGTGGTGGTCACTAAAATAAAAAGTCAGACAGGAGAATGGTTTGAGACATGAATAGAAACTGAAATTATTTAGGTATATCATTGATAATAAACATAGTCTTTTGTAAAAATAAAATTGATTTATTTCTCAAACGTCACATACTTCAAAATTCTGAGAATATACACCAACTCATATTCTTTGCTACATAGCGAAAAGAATAATTTACTTTTTCACTGTAAATCCAAGGCAAAGTATCTTGTCAATTACATAGATATACAAATTCAACAGGAAAATAGGAATAATTCGAAGATTTGAATGTGAATTAGAAATAATTCTCTAAAAACTATCATATGATGGGTGAGAAAATCCCTGCAATCTGATTGGTTGAGTGCTATCTATGCACAAATTTTTACTGGGCTGCATGAATAAATCCATAAATCATAATGATAGCCACAACACACTTGCTATTGCGCATGAATGTCATTGTGATGTCATCGAATAAGGTTTTCATGAAACCTTGCAGTTCTATGAAACGGATGATGCACATTATCATTTTGTGGGTCGGTGGAACGGTGTGCACGCTATAACTTTGCCATTGCAATCAAAACCATGTCAAAAGTTACCTTGTATACACACCAACCACTCTAACCAGTGCTATAGAACTTACTTGAGCATACACCATTCACTCTGTAGGTACTAGGCTGGCATATGCATTCATAGCTACCCTCAAGCTCCTTGCAAACCTCAAATGCACCAGTGTTACATGGATTGGAATTCTGAGAGCACTCCAGGATATCTAGAAATAAAATGAACATGAATTAATGTATCACAACATGTCCAAGGCAGCTTTGTTACTTATATTCAGATAAAAATCTTGACTTTGGGTGATCAGAGCATATGAATATTAGTTCATTTTGATAGCTATATCGATGAAATAGATCAAAGGTACAAAAACAATCTTCTTATTTCATACATCTAAACAATAACAAAAAAATACAAGTATCTTTTTATACTTCTTTTCATCCCAACAAATATGCTGAAATTCTTAGAGAAAATACAAGACCTTCTCATTACGAAAATCTCCTGTTTAAATCTCTCCGAGTAAGCCCTGGCAAACTCGGAATTGAAACATTGACTTCTCTGCAGCACCCCAAGAAACCTTATCTGTCCCCAGACCGCAGAATGCCCTCGGGTGTGATAAGGGCATAAAGGGATTGATAACCACAGAATATACAACTACTGAATTCCCACCTGAGCTGCATGGTTACTCTCCTGTAATAAAAGTTGTCTCTTTTTAATATTATAATGGAAAAGTTGTTAACAAGAATTTGTATCCCAGAATAAGCTTTAAAGCATGAAAATTGGATTGGAAATAGATGAAATATTACTCAAGAATCCTTTAAACACAGACATTATCAACTTGCATTGTGAAGGGAGTAGCCAAAATATGTTGTTTACACAATAGCAATCGCCCATCACTGACCTTGGCTGTGGTTTTTAGTTTTACCGCAAGACTGGCTTGAATTTCTGGACATCATTATTCGTTTTCTTGTTAGTTATTTCATCTTCATTTTATAAATAAGACTTCTTAAATTGATAGCTACCCCAGATATAACTTTGAATTTCTGAAAAGGACCGAGTATAAGCCAAGATATGTTATATTCAGTGTATATATCTCTCTGCTCAGCGTGCTGCCAACGCTCTTCATGTGTTCGTATCGAACGGACGCATTTTGCCTCGTTTAAATTGAAACATTGACTTCCGAGTTTCCAATGTAGACAGTCTTCAGGAACTCGGAAGTCAGTGTTTCAATCTGAAAGACAGCAAACTCATTATCATTGACTAGTCTAATTCATAGACCAGACTACTGTTCTATAAGTGTGTTTTTGGTTTCTAATGTAAATGACAGGGGTGTGAATCACTTCAAAACTATTAATTAAATGATGGAATTATGAGGTTAAGCGTGGCAATGATAATACTCCTAATAAACAATATTTCTTAAAGTATGAAAAATTAGATAGCAATAGATATTAAAGAGTATGCACTCATTATTAATTGCACAGATGGAAAGTGGAGTCGATAGTGAAACAGCTAGGAGAATGAGGAAGGAGGATCTGAGGCAGAAGGGAAGAAGAACCAGAGGGATAAGTAGATAAAGAAGAAAAAAAATCAATGAATGATGATATCAAGCTTAAGAGTATAGAAGAAAGAGGGAGAGAGGAAAGAGGAAGAGAGAGGGAGAGATGACCATGACAAAGTGATACAGGCAGGAGCAAAGAGAGGAGAGAGATGAACGACTATAAATTGCGCCAACAAATGTCTGAGTACAAGACTATCCAACCTATTAAATGGGTTTCATTGATGCGGTTAAGTGTTGCCCACAAGGGGCTAGTTGTGTTTACTTTCTTTGATAAGCTTCTTCGAGTTGGAACTCTCCCCTCTTTCAAAGGCAATGACTCAAAGTTTAAACGAGAGGTTTTCGTCATGTACAAAGATCCTGTGAAATGCAAATAATTATTTAGCGCATGCTTAGCCTATAATTGGATTGAAAGTCTAGACTAAAGCCACTTGATACGTATTTGATCACAGAATACAAACCTGTACATGATAGCCAATCCACAGCCATATAACCATCGTTACAGTTACACGTGTAATTTCCAGCGTTGTTCTGACACATGGAATTTTCATCACACATGTCCACTTGGAGATCACATTCATCCACATCTGAAAAGCAAAAATATACAAGCTAAGATAAATGTACACAGAATGGGTTTGTTAACAAATTGAGCTGTATATGACTTTAAGGACGTTCCCCAGTTATGTTTGAGCGCAGTCCTATCTTCGCATTATTTTACGCATTGCGCATTGAAGTCACAATACATGAACAGGTGAGCAATCAGCTGCAAGTATCAGCTGATTTCTCTAGACATCTCCACTCTAACAGCAAATCTTTATGTGTTATTTAACAAAGCTGAAAATAATCCATGGACCTACTTTTTAAAAGCCTCTAACTCTTCAGAAGACTTTACTTTGCAATGCTGCAAAATATGACGAATATGGCCTCGAGTTTGATCAAATGGGAAAGTGGTGAAGAATTTGTCCATACAAAGATACAAGCCTTTTGACACGTTTTTTGTTTTTTTAAAAGCATGTTTACTCAAAAGAAAAGTGCTGATAGTTTGAAAACAAGCACGTGAACCCCCAATTACTGTACTTCTTAAAATCTTTATGAAAATTTCAATTTTTTTAGATATGTTTTTGTCGTCTTCACGCCTTATTTTCAAAACTGAAGGTGCTGCTTATCATTAAAGAGCAAATGAATAGCAATGAGTGAATCCCTTGCATTAAGCATATAATTCTGCACTATCACGTGAAATTGGTGAAATTTAGACGGATTCTCACTGAGTAATAATGGTATAAACCCAAATTTGTGATCTCAATGGCTCTAAAAATACAACATTATTTTTATTTCTCGAGACCTTTGAAATGGGTAAACTTCAAAGCTCGATAGCAAAAAAAGCAAGCACATGAACCAATATTAATGTTTGCATACCGGTATTTGGAATATTTAGGTGCTAAAGTAACTTTGGTGAAAATGACATGGATTTCATTTTAAATGTGGAATGTCCTTAAATGTCCATTTTCATTGAATTAGAATAATAGCTGCATCCTAGTAACCAAAAACTGAGTACCTTTGATGTTGATTATAATTCCAATTGTTTACCACTAGGGTTATTTAAAAAATATGAAGTCCCTTGCCTCAAAATTTATTATACCCATGAATTATTCATAAGACTTTGGAGACAACCACATTGGCAGAAATATTGAGGAACAACTATGTCAACTTGCCATAACACATGAATATATGAAAAAGTCGAATTTATTAACAGCATTAAAGTCAGTGAATATTTTACCTTGGCATTCCCCATCACTAGCACGACCACCAGTTGAATCGAAATAACCCTGGTTACATGAACATGTGTAGGAGCCGTCTGTGTCTGAACACATGGAGTTGAAATCACAATCAATCGGACCATCTTCACACTCATTTATATCTGTAAATTGAGAATTATGTAAGCTCCCAATGATTATTGTCTTCTCTGATGTATTATACAGTGTAAGTATCAACTGATTGAAGTTCTATATCTACGTTTTAATTGTAATTCTTTAATAGAATCATTAAATTTCATCAATAAAAAAAAATTGTAACCTTTATAAATCACACTTCAATTCAGCAATAACTTAATATTGTTAACAAGTGAGTTAATGCCACAAATGCCATCTGCACATTACAACATTCTAAGCATTGTCTCACTTCTTGCAAGAAATCATGAAAATGATTGAACAAATCATGAAAAATGTTAGAATTCTTGCAAAATAAGTTTCCATTTTAACCATTCATTCAGGATAATTGCCTAGAAATTATGGTAATTCAAATTATGGGACATGAACGCAGCTTCAAATTTCATCACGAAAAAATAATCTACCTTTCATTGTTCACTTTACATGGTCACCAAAAACTGATGGCACTAGTGGAAATATCGGCCAAATCAGTGTACACACTGGTCAATTTCCAGCTATGACGTAGGGATCAATTTCCCTAATCACTGCTATGATTTTAATTTTAATTAAAAATTTAAATTTCATGAATAAGTAATTGAAATAGAAACTTGGATCACGATAAATACTATTAACTGTTCATGCAGTTTGTTTAATGGTTTTCAGAATCAAGATTTCACATACAGGGGGCAATATCAGATAACTGAGAAGTTATATATCTGAAAGGGGATCTGCTGCAAAATGGAATAGCTGGAACACAGAAGGGAAATAACAATGTTTATACACAAGATTAACAAAAGTGATTTTATTTATCCATCTCTCGCGCTATTGATTTGGAGAACGCAATGCCAGGGCTTACAGGGAACAACTCACTCCTTGCTCCCATCTATTATTTTAAAGCTGAGTGCTGGTGTTAACCTCAATCCTAGAAACATTGTCATGAATTACATTGATCAACTTACTTGTGCAATAGGTGCCATTTCCTTCATATCCTGCATTGCACGTACATGTGTAAGAACCATCCGTGTTGCTACACGTAGCTCGAAGATGACAGCTATCTGGATTATCCAAACACTCGTCTATGTCCACACAATCATCTGTTCCGTCACCACGGTAACCATCATTACAGATGCAGGTATACGAACCAACAAAATTCTCACACCTACTGTTTGTGCACAGGCTGGTGTCATTGCACTCGTTGACATCTACATCGGGTCATAAAAACAATAATACACTATTAGCATTTGGAGGCGCGATAGCTCAGTCGGTGGAGCGGGGGATTCGTATTCCAGTGACCCGGGTTCGATTCCCACTTGGTGCGCTAGTGCCCTTTGGTAAGGCATTAATCCTCAGTACCAGGTCCTTCGGAGAGGACCTTAAGCCGTCGGTCCTCTGGTTGCTTGCTTACAAGCATTCATGCTTTCTTTGCAGTCAGGTAAAAAACCACCACCACCACCATGTAGGATCAAGAAAATATTGAGATTACAAGACTACATCTGATGGGATGCCCTCTGTTTACCCTTGTAAACAAAGGAAGTAACATGCATTGACAGACATTGGTAGCACTCCCTCAGCTGATGGCAGATCATAGTAAGCAAATACGGTTTCCTTCAAAGCGTTGTGGCCCAGTGGATTAGTCTTCGGACTTTGAAACAGAGGGTCAGGGGTTTTGAATCCCAGCCATGGCGTAATTTCCTTCAGCAAGAAACTGATCCACAATGTGCTGCACTCAACCCAGGTGAGGTAAATGGGTACCGGTAGGAAGTAATTCCTTAAAAAGCTTTGCCGAGTAATATAGGAGCACCTTGAGCACCTAACAAGGTGGATATGTGCACAATATAAATACCCTATATTATTATTATTATTAAAATCGCTATAATAATGGAATGAAAGCCTTCCTCTTTTTTCCCGATAAGCAAATAAAAAGATGTGGTACAATAGTAAACTCACCTTCACAACTAGATCCATCACCAGTGAAACCTTGAAGACAGGTACATACATAGGATCCTATATTGTTGCTGCAATTAGCATTGGCATGACATGGCATAGAAACACATTCATTCATATCTGTGCAAAACAAGAGAAAATCCATGATAAAAGTACCCTTCTGCGACAACATATCGTCAATTTATTCATTAATATCAATTTGTAGTCTAAAAGCGAGGGGGGGGGATGCCAGAAAAATGGAGCAAAAATTATGTATCAACCTTCCCTGAAATATCAGATCAAAAACTTTTGATAGATATGACCTGCATGTGTTGCTAAAATCTTTTTTTTTCACACTCATAAAGACTAATGGTATGGCATTAAACATCTGTATTTTATTACAGCAAGAAGTGTTTTTACGATAGTTAAAAATCAATACCTACATGAAAACATTTTACTTTGGTAAAACTATTGTCAGAATAATTTTTTTACATTTCAGGACTTTATGCACATGTAGTTCTTTAATATTACAAGAAGTTATTTACAAACATCAAAGAATAGAAAAAATTATAGATACAAAAATGAAATTAAGACGTAGAATGGGTTACCTTGACAAGTCGAGTTGGGTCCTCCTGCTAAATACCCAGGGGAGCATTGGCACATGTATGAACCTGCAGTGTTTTCACATTCACTATTTTCTCCACAAATGGAACTATCCTGGCATTCATCAATATCTATAAGCAACATGGTAAAAAAAACAAAAAGAAAAAATTAGACAAGAGATATGAGATTAAGTGTGGTAGAAAACAATGCAGACAGAACAAACACATAGAACTATACACATTTCTTTAAAGGAAAAGTCCACCCCAACAAAAAGTTGATTTGAATAGAAAGAGAAAAATCCAACAAGCATGACACTGAAAATTTCATCAAAATCAGATGTAAAATAAGAAAGTTATGACATTTGAAAGTTTCGCTTAATTAAAAAAAAAGGTGTATGCACATACTGGCTGGTATGTAAATGAGGAGACTATGATGTCATCCACTCAATATTTCTGTGGTATTAGCATTGTTTGATACTATATGGTCCAGTCAGGCTGGTCCATATTGTCAAATCTATAACAAATGAAATATTGTATAATTCAAATAATAAAAAACAAAAGAAATAGTGAGTGATGGACATCATGGACTGACTCACCTAGTTGTGCATATCACTGTTTTGTGAAAAATAAGCAGAATTTTAAAATGTCATAATTTTCTTATTTTACATCCGATTTTGTTGAAATTTTCAGCACTATGCTACTTTGATTTTTCTCTATCTATTTAAGTCGGCATTTTCCTGGGGTGGACTTGACCTTTGAGTACATATTACATAAATAACGTCAACCAGAATTTACTTTAACAATCAGCACTGCAGAATGATTTCACAAGCATTCAGCCATATCATCCCAATACTAGCAATCTTAGAATTATGTTACTTATGTATTTTCTCTTAATCTCAAATACTAGCAATCATAGAATTATATTACTCGTGTATTTTCTCTTTATCCCAAGTACTAGAAACCATAGAATTATATGATACAAACCTGTGCAATTAGTTCCATCTCCCATGTATCCAGCATTACAAGTGCAGGTGAATGAGCCAGGCAAGTTATTGCACACAGCATCCACAGAACAGTCATTACTCTCTGTCTCACATTCATTGATATCTAAAAGAAAATAAATACAGTCATAATAAATGTGGCTATGCATGTTGATACTGTTACAAGAGCAACAACAGTAGTTAGGACATTGAAAATGACAAAGACAAAAGTGAATATAGTAATGATGAGACTAATAAAAACATATTCATTACCATTAATATCATAATAAAGTCATGTCTCCTAGAACACTTCACAACCCTTTTTCTTACCTCGACAATCTCTATCATTCACATCAAGCATGTACCCATCCATGCAGGAGCACGTGTATCCACCTTCTTTGTTAGAACAGACACCGACTGATGGGTCGCAATTGTTTGTAGTATTATCAGAACATTCATTAATATCTGAAAGAGAATAGATGAACAAAATGTGAGATAATATTCTGCTACAGGTTGGAATTGGGAAAGAGTGGTCACCCAGGGCTTAGAAGTTTTGCCATAACTATTGCAACAAAACGAGAAAATTCAAATCTTTTAGATCACACGAAAGTTCCCAATTTCAATAGGATGAATTCCAGATTCACAATGGACATTCAGCTAAGATATTTCTAACACAAAACTTTGATAGAAGTGTGTTTTTAAATGACATTCTATGTGTATGTTTTCTTTCATGTAAATAAAATTGCCCATTGGGGCAAAAATATGGGGGAGGGGGATTGGAAGTTTAGAAAATTAATGTATATACAAAAGTAGAGTATGTCCTAGGGATAAAACACATACCTTCACAGTGGGTATCATTGAAGTTATCAAATCCTCTTGGACAAGTACAATTAAGTAGACCTGTGGAATTCATACATATTCCACCTCCTGTACAAGGATCCAGTTCAGCATTACATGCCACTGCAACAGCCACTAGTATATAAGATACAAAACAATATTTAAATCTATTTGACAAATGACACATGGAAAATCAATGTTAATATTTTTTCTATTCATCCATTTACATGTATAAGTTAGCATGCACGGGGGGGGGGGGGGGGTCCTCAATAACTCTTATCCTACATAATAGGAGAAAGTTTATTTCATGTTGACAACATGATTTACAGTTGTTTGAAATATATTTGAAATCACATCCAAGTCATGTCTGGTATTGGTCTCTTCAGGCAATGTGTCATTTTCAGTCAAAAGCATCAGTTTGGAGTCAATTCAGACTCGTATCAGAGTCGGGTATGTATTGTAGAAGACTAAACACAGAGTCAATTTTGGAGTCGAGTCTGAAGCAAAACTTGAAGTTAGTTTTTCCATCAGGTAGACTTACCATCACAGGTGACTTGATCTTCTGTATTCAACATAAATCCTTGATTGCAGCTACAAGTAAAGGATCCATCATTATTATTACACACCTGAGTGCAGTTATCAATCTGTTCGTCACACTCATTGATATCTGGTCAAAGCAAGATTTAAATAATAAAAAAAAAACATGTAACACTATTTTAGACTTAAATAAACACCACAAGATACAATATTGCCTGTTTAGATGAAATAAACCATCATCTTTCAGTCAAAAATGATAAAGGTGGAGACATGGATTCCTCAGTTTAGATCACAAGAGTATGTGTACTGATTAGCCTGTAAGCTGAACTGAAGTTTGTTTTAAGCCTCAGTTTGAATTTATGTTTCAACCACAAGTAGCAAAATGTGACACAGAATATTAGCTTTAGATAGCAGTACTTTTCTTTGTAAAGGTACCAAAATATAAAGAGAAATAAATGTGCACTGGTTAGGGTTAAGGTACCAGAATCGGTATTGAGAAACATATTTTACATGGGTATGGTCTTTATAAGCAACTTACCATTGCATGTTACTCCATCTCCAGTATACCCTTCATTACAAGAACATCTATATGTTCCTTCAGTATTAGTACATTTAGCATTTCCATGACACACCGGTGGACTTGAATTGCACTCATCAATATCTGTTCATCAAAGAAAGAAAATATATGTATCTTTGAATTAATAACACTACTCCGATCCCTCTAAATGCTCAGATATTCAAAATTATGGCAATGGCAAATTCAGTTTCTCCAAAAATTATATATCATATGCAAAACAGGTAATCAATCATAATCATCACCATCATCATAATCATCATTAATATTATTGTCATTAATATTACTTTAATCATTACCATTATAAAACAGGTAATCAATCATAATCATCACCATCATCATAATCATCATTAATATTATTGTCATTAATATTACTTTAATCATTACCATTACAATCACTATCATAAAAAATGGTATAATAAAAAGGGAATCAAAATTCTTGGGGGATAAAAAAACTTAGGAGACAGCATTTTAGCATTTTGGAGTAAAAAAAAATTAAAAATCAACATTATTTAATCTTCTCTTTTTATTATACCATTCATACAGATAACAGAATCAAGATCCTTTAAAAAATAATTGACAAGATAAGCAAACTTTTACAATTAAATTATCATTAAGTGAAATTAAACCAACATGTAAATCTACAGTGTACAATCACTACAATTAAGATACTTTTTTAAAATGTTACTGATAACCCAGGAATAAATTGCCTTTTTTCCCCTTCTTAAATGTGCAATTAAATATTTGTGGGCAAGGCTCAACTAGCACTTGTGCTATTTTCTGGTCTCATTTACTATGCTATTTTTTTTTATACATGTATGTACATGTATAAGTATTATGCAATTTGTTTTATAACCTGTAAAAATTAGAATGTTGTTGGTAAATAAAGAAATCAATCAAAAGCCTATCTCTACAAATTACATCATGGCAAAAATGACTTACTTATTTGAGATTCTCTTTAAAAAAATATGAAAGGAACAAAACATATGTCTGTCACAAATCATTAGCAAAATTGTGGGTTGTTTTATGAAGCTATTCAGTAAGACTATTTCTGTCTAAATGCATGTCTATATAACATTAGCTATAATTCTAATACACAGATCTGCTTGTAAAATCACTGTTCAAAGACATTGTGAGTTGTTTTCTGAAGCTATTCAGTAAGACTATTTCTGTCTAAATGCATGTCTATATAACATTAGCTATAATTCTAATACACAGATCTGCTTGTAAAATCACTGTTCAAAGACATTCTATAAGAGATGGCTGTAGACTCACATTGCGACACTTTATATTCCAATTAAACAGTGTTTGTTCATAAACTCAAGCTTAAAAGTGACTCTTGCTTTATGCTTTCTTACACTATACTTTTTAAAAATCATTTGTAAATTTTCATGTTTACTTTAAAAAAAAATGGTTGAACAATACATGAAAGAGCTTTATGAAACACTCCCTAGACAAGGAACTCTACTATTCCAATTAAGAAACATTCATTTTCCCTTTGAACTGACCTTGACAGTATGTTCCATTCCCTGTAAATCCTGCATTACATGCACATGAGAATGATCCAGCTGTATTGGAACACGCAGCATTCGCATCACAGTCGTTTTCGGAGGGATCCAGACATTCATCATTATCTATGTAAAATTGAAAACATTCGAGCAGATTAATCAATGGATTTAAAGGGGTATAGAATTATATCACTCTAAAATATAATTGATAGTTATCAAATATATGTACAGTACAACAAAGTCAAATCCAGAAATGAAATAGGCATGCAAAAACACATCTGTAGCAAATTTGTTTCCTCTTATCACAAATACGTGTATATAAAGACTGAATTTCTATAATTATAATTAAAAGACAGATTATAGAATTTCCATCAGCGTATATGGAAATAGCTCTTAGACTACTACTCCATTCTCACAAGCCAAATTTTCCTTAACCCCGAATTATAGGTGGGGCTCAATGGCATGTTAGCCCCAACTAATAGTCCGGGGTTAAGCTTAGTCCATTCTCTGTTCTCTCAATATTTTTTTCATTAATTATTTTTTTATTTTTCCTGCCACTATCATATCTCCTGATCATCTCCCTATTGGGAGTATTGGGGAGATATGTCACAAAAATATCACAATCACTTCCTGCTACATCCTCCATTGTCTGGAGAGAATCCTCCAAAAATAATGTTACCTGGATGGAAGAGCAATTAAGTTTTTTTATCTCAGGTATTAATCATAGCAATGGTTCCGCATGTGGGATGAGCCCATGTAAGTACCGTTTTTGCAGTGCCATGGTGTTTGTAGACTTACCTACACAAGTGTTGCCATCTCCATTGTAACCTTGCCTACATTCACACATGAAACTTCCTTCGATGTTTATACAGATGGCATATTGACTGCAACTGTCCTGTCCTGCTAAACACTCATCAATATCAGTGCAGTTCTGACCTGGGTTACTGGTGCTGTTCTTGTCCTTCATAATGATAATAACAATAATAATAATAACAATAATACTCAGAAAACGGTGATGAGATAGAGGATGTGAAAAAAATATTCTGAGCTTTCTGCAGAATCACCCGAGATAACACCAACAAATCGAGAAACAAACAAAAAATCCAATGAATACAAATAGAAAATAAAAAGCACAGAAAAGACAACCTAAAAGAAAATGAAATATGATCTTTAACTAAACACTACATTTGATGGCTAGTTTTCAGTGAAGCAATGGGGAATTATGGGATGCAACTTCAAAGTACATGGAAACTGAATCTAGAAATCTGTGTAAAAAGAAATATGATTAAAATTTTGCTTATTGTTAACTGAATTATATATGTAATTTTAATGTCAAGAGAATGACTGAACTATGAGTGTCCTGAGGAAAAGTAAATTTATATTATGCACAACAGTATTTCTTTGTATTTGGCAAAAGAAGAAAAATAATGACGATGCATAGCAATAGTCATCAGAAGAATCATAACAAGAATTGTCTGGTGGTACAAAATTTCAAAATACAAGAAATCATTGACATACATGTACACAAGCTTTATTGTTGCAATGAGCTCTGACATAATGAGGAGAATGACAAGGATATTGAAGAAAAAAAATAAAAGAGATGATAGTAATAAAGGGAAACCCTTACCTCATATCCTAATTGGCAAGTACACGTATAGTATCCATCTTTGTTGTCACAGATAGCTAAATCATCACATTCATTATCGCTTGGGTTGAAACACTCATCATAATCTGAACAATTGTGAAAAAAAATTCACTTGTACAATAAAATTCAAAACTGGAACATTTATTCAGGGGCGGAAATCTCTCCCAAAAGGTAGGGGGGACAAGGGTCTGGAAAATTTGACAAGCAAAAAAAGAAAATGCTTTCACCTAAAATTTAAGGTCATTTTGATGAAAATATATTTGACAAGCAAAAAAAATCTTGTCCGAAAACATTTTGAGTTATATATTTTTCTTAGCATCACCAAAGACCCAAAATAGTAGGGGGGACATTTGATATTGTGCCCCCCTACTATTTTGAGTAGGGGGGACACGTCCCCCCTGGGATTTCCGCCCATGCATTTATTCATGCACTCATATAATTTATGTAAATGAAAATAAGTAAGAGACTGTATTCTCTGCTTATTGAGAAGTGTTATTCAAACACTAACAGATCACAATCATTCTGTATGCATGGTATCTTGGATACACTAAGAAAAAGATGAAGACACCATTAGTTTAATAATTATTGGAATAAAAACAAAAACTGTCTCATATTTTTTAAATTCAATGAAAGTATCTATGTAAGACATTTCATTTTCCTATCGCCATATCTGGGGAGCGTTTCATAAAAGGACTTGTCAGACGTTTTATCCGACAAGTACTGTTTTATCCGACAAATGCTATAGTAACAGTGCTTCTCAACCAATCAGAATCCAGGAAAGTTGTCAGATCTGACAACTTGTCGGACGAAAATATTGATGAAACGCCCCCTTGGTGACTTCCAAGAACAATAATTTAGATGAACACATATCCATTTTCAGGAAATCTAAGTATCTGTTTCTATTCCTTGCATAGGACTCAATGCCTATGTTTCACATTCTAACCAATACTGCTCATACAAATGTCACCCGAGCTTGAAATTTAGGATCTAAAATCATTATAAGTATTGATTTTGATTTTAGTTGACAAAAGCAGTTGCACAAAGTGACCTACATGTATCCCACCATTAAATTAACAATATATAATATTGTCCTTTCATGACAAACTGGATTGTCAAGTTTATTTCACTCTACTTTGGTGTTAACAATCGCTTTTTAAAAGAAAGAAAGAATAATTCCGCTTACCAGTGCAGTTATCTCTGCCGTCACCAATGTATCCACTCTGACAAGAGCAGGTATATGAACCAATAACATTGGCACAATCAGCATGGAGGCCACACGGCATACCATTACACTCATCAATATCTATTATCAAGAAAAAAACAACAACTCTCATAGCTTAAAGGTAAATGCTAGTTTTGGTAACGATATCAAAATGAGTTCGTACAGAATCCAATGAAATGACCATCAAAGTGTATGTTTGTATAAATAAAATGCATGTGCCAAAGGATTCTGGAAGAAATTGTGTAATTGCTGAGAAATCAGCAAATAAGCACAGGATACTAGTAGAGCGTCGGGCCCGACGCTCTAAGCAATAATTATACATTGTCCCATGTGCACTTATCTGTGTTGGGGATCTTCGGTGTGAACATTTTTCAGTGTAGATTTCAAGATTTAACAAAGTTCAGTTAATGTAACTGTACCAGATCCCCCAGATCTAGATCCTCGATGATATACTGACAATTGTTTTACAGACTTTCTCATGAAATCAGTGTTTACTGCATCTACTGGAATTTCTCTTTAATTAGAAATAAAAATATTGTAATTGTGCTGCACTTGGCCTAGGTGAGGTGAATGGGTACCCAGAAGAATTGATTCCTTGAATGCTTTCGCGCCTATACGGCAGCTCAGCTACAGCCAGGGTAATAATACGATACCAAATATCAAGGGCAGTTGAGTAAATGCAATTATAGTAGCTGCGCTGTATAAATGGAACATATTATTATTATCAAAACTTAAGTTCCTGAGAAGGAGAAAATATAACCTATTGCATAAAGTTATGAAAATTTTACTGAAATGGTGTAATTGAATTGACTGAGTAACATCAATATCAATGCACATTTCAATATTTATTATATATATTTCAATTTCAATATCAATGCACATCAATTGCTATCCATAAATATACATAAGACGAAAACTAAACCGCTCATTTCTCTAACAAAAGAAAAAAAAACATGTAGATTGCATCAAATTAAAAGTAATGGGTTATCACTTACCACTGCATGTTCTGTTGTCTGATTGGAGCTGGTATCCATCATTACAGACGCAGAAATAAGATCCATTATTGTTAACACAAACAGAGTTCTCATCACATGCATCTATTCCACTTTCGCATTCGTCAACATCTATGAAGGGATTACAATATTCATTACATAAGATGCGCTGCTGTTCACCAAATACACAACTTACTTACAGCTAATAATGTGTTTTAAGTAGAATACAATCAATGTTTTAAGCAGAATACAATCAACGATTTTAGTAGAATACAATTGATTTTCAGAACAATATAAATCTTTAAAGAATCCAACTTTTAAAAAATCCCACTTTAAAGGTGATATGATTTCAGTCCCAAAAATTCCTGGATATATTCAGCGTAGTGTGGTACCTCTCAATTAACAAAAAGGTACCTCATCAGTGCCATAGGCAACATTTCACTATCTTCCAAAGGACATTACTTTTATCAAATATCAAGCAGCTAAAACCTCAAATCTGCAGTGTAATTTGAGCATTGATGAAGCCTTATACTCACCAATGCAGTCTCTCTGGTTGGGTTGTAAACTATATCCAGTGTTACACGAGCAAGAATATGAGCCAACGTTATTTTCACACTTTGCCTGGGTACCGCAATCATTTGTAGTATCAGACATACACTCATCCAAATCTAATTATGAAAATGAGTGAGGAGAAATACTGTTATTACTAGCCATACCTATGACACAATATGACATATGAATATCAAAAGCATTGCAATTTTCTTATGATTAATTTCACAGCTATATAATTCATTTTGGGGGATACTGCATTCATTGTGATTTCTAACGATATTGTTCTTGGTATTTCATTCTTTATCGTACTTCAAAACTTCAAAGTTTTGACAGAATCTATAAATTCATTTCTTTTCAATATGGTTATCTCCTTTCATTCGTAAAAGTTCAATCAAGATGTACATGTATGTAAGCATACCGAGACAAAAGGTTAACAAATAATGACAAACTATTAGACAATGATTACTTCAAATATAAAGTTTTCACACTTTTCCTACGTCATGATGTAAATATTTTCTTGAAGACTAGGGCCCGTCTTACAAAGAGTATCGATTGATCCAGTCAACCACAACTATGGAAAGCTGGCAATGTCAAAATCTACAATTCATGTTTGTTCAAAAATTTTCTAGACATGTTTTTTGATATATACATTCATAATTTTCTAGATATGTTTTTTCATATGCTTCTTTTGCTTTACAAAGGACTTGGTGCTAATTTCCAGAGGAATGATTTATGATATCAATGGATTCCATATACTTGGGGTTGATCAGATCAATCGTAAGTCTTGTAAGACAGGGCCCAGGATTATCTGCAGAAAGTATTATTAAATGAATGAGAAACACATTACCAGAACATTGGAATCCATCTCCTGTTAGGCTTGGGGGGCAGTCAGCACATGTGGGGACCTCACTTGGGGGAGGCAGATCAATACATGTTACACCAGGGTAGCAATTAACAAACTGACAAGAATCTTTGTCATTCTCACAAAATGGTCCACTATAACCATTAGCTTGGCACATGCATTGGGCAACCTGAATGTCATCAAAGAAACAAGGAATACAAAATAATTAATAACATGAATATGAGATGGGAGAAAACAAAATATGAAGAAAGAGGAAGGTATTTTAAAAAAGGGGAGAAATTTCCTTACAGCAAATTTATTATTGTTGAGATCGTCGCCAGCCATGATGTCGTTGAAATTGCAAACTCCCTCATTCTGACATCCGCAAACAACAATCAAAAGTTGAAGAGCACCATAAAGACCAGTACCATCAGTGGCCCTTATCTCTATCACAGCTGGATCGGTATTTGCTGGTGTCCAAGTGATCATGCCGGCTGCAAAGATACAAAATTGAAGAGAAACAAGAATTAACGGAATATTGTCAACAAAAGGAGAAATGAATTAGAATTTCACTCGAACTAAGACTACATCTTATGCAAGTATTCACCTCTGCTAGTATAAAATGAGATATCACAATGACTATGGACTTCAAAAGATCATGCCAAGTCACATATTAATTCTTTGAATGAAGGAACATTTGTATATTGGGCATATATCTTGACTACTACTTTTCACAAATTTACAAAAGATCAAACACATTCTACCAAATATCACATATTATCATTTACTACATTGTATGGTATTGTTAAGACAAAGACAAAGGCAGAGATGCCAACAAGGGACCTTTTTTTTTTCTCTCTCTCTCTCTCTCTCTCTCTCACAGTACCACATGGGTTTAGGATTTACAGCTTAAAATTACATCATATATTCTTTTCAGGTCAGAGTGAAAATTATTTCTGGGTAGGCATTTCCATCAATATTGTACGAAAGTAGAAGCACCAATGACAAGGAAAGGGCCAAACATCCTGTTAGGACAACAACACTGATAGCATGTTGGCATGGATCAGGTGACTTCACAAAAACAATATCCCAGCAGTAAATGTCAGACTACCAAGTTACTTACTTGAGCTATCTATAGAAGCACTGGATGGGACATTGCCCGTAAGACTGTAGGTAATAACATCATTGTTTTGGTCTGTAGCTGTTATCTGAAAAGTGTAGGTACGATTAACAATTACATTGACCACACCATCTCCATTAATAGCTGGGTAATCTCCACTTGGGTTCATCTCTGTCAAATTTCCAAGAATAGGAGAATAGCTTTCTGTAAGTAGAAAATAAGAGAATAATTAATGACAACATGAACAATTTATTTCAAGATTGGATGACCAAACTTCAAATTTTGCAATCAATAACAGATGCAACAGTTTAAAAAATAGAAGTACATTGAGCATTATGTGGTGGAGCTTGGTTCTATGTCGAATCACCAAGCTGCTTTAGATGCTAATTGTTCAAACTGTAGTTGAAACTGTAAGGCTGAATGCAATGGGTTGGACGCAAGACATGCCACATTCATTTTATACAACTCTTCTAGATCGACTTGTATGTCACAAAATAGAAAAGTGTGAATAAATAAAAAGTAAAATATCTTCAGACCTGTGTCTTTTTATCTGATATTCACTTTTCAGCTTACCCAACAGATTTCCCTAAGTGTGAAAGAAGCTGTGAACTCTCTTTTTTTTGTGATGTGAATTGGTTCATGGATATAAGTGTGCAATTTCATCTAGTTTATGCTAAGAATACACTCACTGATGACGTCATTATTCAATATTCAATTCAATTCATTTTTCTCAGTATGAAAACAATATAAATAGTACAAACATGAAATAAAACAGAAATAAAGTATTATACTGGAAAGGCAGCAGCCAAAAAGAAATTAATCTTATGCACGGCAGACCCAATTAGAATAAACATATTATTCAAGCAAAAATTAGAGCAGAAAAAGGGAAACAATTACCTAACTAACCATTACAAACAATCAAAATAATAGTTAAAAGTGAAAAAGTTAAAAGTGAAAAAGCAACAAAAAAAGTAATAATGAAAATGAAATACATAAGAAAATGTTTAAACATTAAAGTTAAGGAGAAAAAAAGAGTACATTAATTCCATTTGATCAGATTCCTACAAAGATTCTGTAAATAAAAAATAGCAATTTGTGGATTTTAGTCTTAGTTAATAACAGCAAGCTTTAAATTAATGCATAAATTGGTATAACTAATTAGCTATGAGATTTTTCAAAGAATTTGATTTTCCAGTTACATAGATTAAGCCATGGGTAATAATGCACATGGCCATTTTTTTTCTGTGACGGCTGAGATCATAAGAGTGGCTGAGTCAGCCCCCCCCCCTCTTCTTAGGCATCTAAATAGCAGTCTTTTTTAGGGGTATGGGCAATTCTTAATCAGAAAATTCTCAAAATTCTTCAAAAATATTGTTCAAAGGTGTTTTAAAAGAAACTAGAACTGAAAGAGAAACTGTTAATATAAATTGTATTCATACCTAGCTCAACAACTTGCTGCATGTTGTCCATTCCAATCATCATTGTGTTGGTACCAACGGCAATATCATTTGTAGCCAAGGCATCAAATATACAAGTGTTATCCCCAGAGCAGCTGGACAAGACGGCGTTTAATGTTGTTGGATTTGCAGACGCCATGAGTTCAGTGATGGTCATTGGTTGAAAGTTATTGTTGTTGTACGTGTCATATGTATTAGGACTCTGGTACGTGAATAATGATGCAGAAGATTCTATTTTCCCTGTTGAGAGGGAGGAAGAGATGGTATGCATAAGATAGATTGAGACAAAGAAGTGTAATGATTTGACCTATGAATAAGAACATGGAATCTTGCATTCGGCTTGCATTCGATATTTACATCAGAGATTGCATCATCACACATAGAATTCATTCATCATCTAAGTTCAAATCTGATTTATCTATTGAATCCACAAGCTAACCCATAGTATTTTTTTCTTCTTTTTCAAGATGGATGGACTGAGCTTCCAGCAAGCACCTAAAGTAGACAAAGACATTTACACTATACATATGGGCTGAACCATCCTTGTTTCATTGAAAATTACTAATGAATAAAATTGATGAAGTATGCTTATAAAACAAGTTTAATCAAAGTATGTGTGTACTTACATGATTGACCATACTGAAATATAGCGTCATCATTAGGATTTGTCAAAACTGTGCCATCAGGGTCCGTGAAATCATTGCTGGAATCGCCATCTACCACACCTACATAATGAAAACAACAATATTTACCATGTACAGCTAGAAAAAACAATTACAATATAAAAAATAAGAGTTGGAGGATGAAAATTAAGCCATGCTTTTTTTATTTAAAGGTCAAGTCCACCTCAGAAAAATGTTGATTTGAATCAATAGAGAAAAATCAGACAAGCACAACGCTGAAATTTCATCAAAATCGGATGTAAAATAAGAAAGTTATGACATTTCAAAGTTTCGATTATTTTCAACAAAATAGTTATATGAACGAGCCAGTTACATCCAAATGAGAGAGTTGATGTCACTCACTCACTATTTCTTTTGTTTTTTATTGTTTGAATTATACAATATTTCAATTTTTACGAATTTGACGATTAGGATCTCCTTGCCTAAAGCACAAAATGTTAAAATAAAGGAATTCCACGTGTTCAGGGAGGAATGAAACTTCATTTCACATGACAATGATGAGAAAATAACAATATTTCAAATTTCATATAATAAAATACAAAAGAAATAGTGAGTGATGTCATCAACTCTCTCATTTGGATGTAACTGGCTCATTCATATAACTATTTTGTTGAAAATAAGCGAAACTTTAAAATGCCACAACTTTCTTATTTTACAACCGATTTTGATGAAATTTTCAGTGTTATGCTTGTTGAATTTTCTCTTTTTATTCAAATCAAGTTTTTGTTGGGGTGGACTTGTCCTTTAAATGAAATCAACTGCATGCTACATGATCTGCAACCCAAATTAAGGTAGATGTTTAAAAGGTATAACTTAATGAATTATATACGATTAATGGCTTACGATATTTTAGTAAAAAAAACAAAAAAAGGAACATTACATAGCTGCCTTCGAATTTTATTTATTTCCTCCCGAAAAAGAAAATCAAGACAGTTAATATAACATGTAGTCCTCAGAGCACTTCTAATCATGCAACAAATAATAGCTTGAATTTCTTTATATTTTCCTATAAAGTGTACTGCATTTTCGCTTTCATACACACATGTGAACAATATATACAACATAATATTAGCATTTACATGTACATAGCGCTTTTACATTGATTGAAAGACCTATTTATAATCAATGCATTGCCTGCCTATGAATATTAAAGAAGGACCCCGTTGTTTCATGAGCTATTTCAATATTAATTTCTAGTGTCCTAAATGGAGCAAACATTTCATACATATTTTTTTACAATACCTACTATAGTTCAACCTTTAAACTTTGTTACTGGAATATTCATTCATCACATGGTTGATGTATAGTGGCAAGTATCTAGATTCACATTAATGTAACAGAGAGGTTTCTACTGACTTCCATTTCAAAGATAAAGATACAATAGCCAAAAGAAGTGCATATAGGCAAAATTATTGGACATACCATACAAGCCACGTGTTCTTCCATCAACGTAATCAGCTGGAACCTGGATGGACAAATCTATCATGTTTTGACTGACGCCAATGCTAAAAGACATCTCTCTATCAGAACTGTCTGTAAACAAGGCTTGATATCTGTTTCCTGAATATCTAAGGTCAAATGATGGATCTGAAGATTCATATTGACCTGGATTTAAGAAAAAACATTGGAGGAGGAAATTGCCTTGGTTATCACTGTTTGTCTTAAAATATTAATACACCAAACTTTTAGCACCACAGTAATACACATTTAGATCCAATTCAGCTGTGATATCTTGGATACAATGGCCTGAAATCACCCCCCAAAATTGAAAGAGCGCAGTTTTTAAATTAATTAACAGATGATATGAGCCATTTAACAAACATCATTGCCTTTCTCTCCAGGATGCAAGCTTTGCATCACTGGTTCCTGCTTTCCTGATTTCTTAGGTAACAATTTTCAAATCAAATATTTTCATTGATTCTATCACTTGATGCAACAAGTCCTGCTGGATAGCTATTTAATACTTGTGTCTATTGGCTGAAAATATGATCATGTGATGCTATGGTATCTTTTAGAGGTTTGATCTCTTACATGTTGAACTTCCTGTTGAATCAATACCTTTCTCATTTTGTTTTATGTATTCATATACAACATAGTCTGTGTATGTACATTGTTATCCATTGATCTCTTGAATAGATCTAAACTTGAAAGTATGTATTTATACTAACCTGTCTGTATATCTGCAATGGTAGCCTCAGTGCCATTGATTAAGATACTCAATTGAGTCCTGTCTGCATTCAGATCAAATTGAACCTGGAAAAGACAAAATAAGTACTTCAAGTGACTACATAGATGTTTAAACTCTTCTCCTAAGCAAACCATCTACAAATACATTGCCTCATGCAAAGACTATAGCTACAAATTCATAGTTTCTAGTTTATCTTACTCATTTGTAAGATATTTAGTGGCATGCATATACATTACATTAGTCATGTACATAGTATATCGTTAATACAATTTTTTTAAATTGTATTTTGCACTACTGCTACAAAATATGCATACAGATTTACACATCAAGATTAATATTGTAAGGTATTTTAATTACTGCAGTGACATAGTCATTCAATCCAACTCAATTCAAAATTCAGCTTCAGAAATTAAACAAATTGATAGGGGACACACTAATGCTACTATCAAGAGCAAAGTATTTCTCAATACAAATTAAACAGCAAAATACTATAAGCAGCAAGAACTACCAGATTAGACGTTAATGAAATGTGAATAAAACTTGTACATATATTACATACCCTTGTAGCATCCTGTTCGGCTGCAACTGATGTGAAGACTGTTCCAGTGTCAGTTAGATTCCCATTATCATCAAAGGTTCTCTCTGTCCGACCTTGGAGTTTAAAGCCTGTAGAATCAATACGTGTCAGCCAGTACTCCCCCAGGCCGTTAAAGGTATAATTAGCCCCATCAGGGGTAGTAATATGAGGATCTCCTGCACCCCAACCTGAAGAAGAAAAATAATTATTTGACAAAAATTTCGAAATTTCAAACATATTTGCAACAATGAAAACCCTAACTTTGTATTAGTGAGAGTTGAAAGTTCTGCAGTGCAGAAAAAAAACATTATTTTTGGAAACATGTTAAAGATAATCTTGAATTGGTACGCATGATCTATTGTTGACAGTCTTGAATTCATTTTGCATAGTCTGCAATAACAAGTTACCAACATAAAATATTAATAATGAGACTACATACCTTGAAATGGGGCACGATAATTAGAACAATCCCGAGAAGGTCGTCTTTCTTGATACAGGTTACAGTAATTAACATTGGGTAACTGACTACAACAGAAATGCCGGGGCAAGACATCATTTTCTATGTGCCAAACAGAGAAAAAATAAAAGGGTTTAGGTCAGTTCATAATTCTTACATATCAAATCCAACCTCCTTAAAATCGCCATTTCCTTTTGGGTTTCGTTTCCCTCTTTATAAATTTCAGCATTTTTAAATATTATTTCTACTTTTGTTATGGTCTTGATTTCAATATAACAGTTAAACAATAATAAAGAAAAACAGATGGATCCAATATCTTTTAAAATTCAATACTTCCCAATCAGGTTGTCTCTTTATCAAAAGAAGCTTTACCACTTCACAGCAAAGTTGACAGTTTTCATTACAGTTGGAATGACTACAACAGAAAACTCACACTCAGTTACCTATTTCTTTAAGCATGAGGTAGTTTAAACTATCATTTTCAAATTGTCTGCAATTATCACATATTAGGTCATTATATCAGGTGAACATGACTCAGGGCATGTGTGCAAAAGCCAAGCACATACTCCTTAGCACTCTGCAGCTTTGCCCTCTTTGATGTTTGTTTACAATATCATTCAACAACAACAAAAAGTCCTCTGTGACCATTGACCCCCCCAAAAAAAAATGAATAAAATGATTAATGAATACATAAATAGATAGATAGATAGATGAATTAATTAATTAATTTAAAAAAAGAAGAAAATTTGTACATGGTCAATCCTTGATTCAAGACAAGGTTTAAAAGTTCATTTGTCAAACAGTTTCAGCACCACATGGTGGAGAGAGGAGAATGACTAAGTATTTTATTTCAGAAATGTTTTCAAAGAAAGAAATACATATATAATATTGAATATTGTATAAGAGTAGGGGGAAACCCCGGTTTAGTGGTCCACCTGCATTCCCTCCAATCAGTTATATCGGGGAGGAGAGACCTGCGGGTCATAGTGATTCAGTTCGCTTTTCGCCTCCCAGGCACAGGTGATGCCAAACAAATAATAATAAATAACAATAATAATAACATTTAAGTGACTCTTTTAATAAACGAAAATATCACAGAATTATCAACAAGCCAATTGCAAAGTAGAAATAACTCATTTTTTTTTCAACAGTTTATCTGTCACCTTGTGAATAAATGGCCAAATTGAGGTCATGAATTACTTACCGACCCAACTCTGATAAGGGTTTGAGGAGGTGCTAAAAAAACGAGAAGCCACGGTATCCTGCACATTGCTACCTTCCCACATGGATTCATATCCAATAAACAAAGTACCATTTTGATTGTATGTACAACGGGGTCCAATGCGGGATCGGCGAGATCGCTGTCTACATAAATAGCCTGTACCTGGAGAAGCAAAGACAATGGATTATTTCAAGCAAGCTGAATATGTTACGCATATGCATATCCTACATCTTTTACTCTAATATAGGAACATATCAAGACTGGTAGTTGTTAAGCTTCTGAGGCTGGCTCATTGACGGCATCCCTGGTTCAAAAAGCCAAATAGATCATGTAACATTTGGTAAGTGCATGCAGACCCAAAATTGCTCCAAAATATTATTTCATAAGCAAAGTCAATTCATGTAAATTGTGTTTTCATTTTGAAGACATTATTTTTCAGTTTTGCTGGTTTAAATGGATTCATTTTATGCTGTTTATGGCTAGATAGCAGTCCCTGACAAAGTTAATAGAAAAAGCAATTAATAAAATAGGTAGAAAAAAACAGAAATACAAATAAAATTCTGGTTTAATATTTGTGGAGGATATGTTGGCAATGTCAACATGAATATATATGTATGTTTTGCATAACATTTAATTCATTTTTAGACAGAACTATGTTCAAACCATTCTACAAGGCAGCATTTTTTTTATTCCTACATATGAAGAACTGATGGTGATTCATCGACACAATACTGCTGACATATACTTTACATGCATCTGTGCTTTTTAAGACAAACATACTGACAGAAATCTTCAACATTATTTCTGCTAATTATTATAAGGATTTACTTACTTGGGTAGGCATCAATGGAAGGATACTGAGCATCAGGGGAATAGGCAATACATCGTCTGTATCTGAAATCCCTGACAGCTTGTGCAAATGTACAAGGACAGTCCAAATTTGAAGAAACTGTTGAAGAAGTATCATACCAGTTCTGACAGAATTCTGCTGGATTGATATAACCAGCTGGATTTGTATCCAATCGAAAGACAAACTGTCCAAGTTGGGCCATCCCACTGGCTTCTATATTACCAGTAAGAGTATCAGGTCGATACATCATGCTGCGCGTGTAGGAATCTGATGACATCAGGTCATAGAAACTTGATGGTGTTCGATAGCCTATGACTGGGATTTCATCTACAGCTAACTGGCCTGCATCCCACAACAAAGAATTTTCTTGATATAGTTGTAGTATGTAAGTATTAGCCCCATCTGTTGTCAGAACTGCCTGAAAGGTGTTGGTCTGATGAAGTCAAAACAAACAATACAATATTCAATAAACTCGATAATTCCATGTATTGTACTTCCATAGAAGTTTCATGTATCAAAATAAAAAACACAATTGATAAAAAAATAGTTTGACTACATATTTTTATAACTCAAATATTTGGAAGCCTTGCCCTTGACCTGTTCTGTCTGATCTTACCTCGACAGAGTCTGCTGCAGTTAAAAACCGTCTGAAATTAACCCAAGTGATGACCATAGCCCATTTAGCAACATAATCAGAGAAACTTGCAGCACTGTTGACCTGCGTAGATACATTAGCCAAAAGTTGCATTGTTGAAGCATCTGTGGCTGTACTCTCATATATCTTTGAATTGAAAAGATAAGAGATAAAATACATATAAATACAATCAAACATATAAACAATTCATTATTGTATATTTCTTTATTTTCCAATGTTTTTTACCCCAACCCCCTTCTCCTCCTCCTCATTCTTCTTCTTTTCCCTTTTCCTCCTCTTCTTCTTCTTCTGCTTCTCCATCCCCCCCCCTTCCTCTCCCTATTCAGGTATGGACCGCACATGCATACTAACTCAAATGATCAACAGCAGTTAACCTACTTGATAATAGACACCAGAGTCTGCTTGGTCAGTTCGAGCCTCAATACCATAAACGTACACTGCTGACATAGAGGAATTGTTGGCATTGTCAGTGAAGGGTGATGGATGGGTGAACTGAGACAAGTCCGTATCCTCTTCATTCGAAAATGCAATACCCCCGCTGTTGGTGAGCTATCAGATACAACACAAAAGAACATTTGTTGCATTCAAAGGTATTAGTGAACATTTAGAGATTTAGAGGAAGCTTGATTCATTAACACATTACAAACTTGAGAATTTGTATTACAATCTCAAATATATGAGGCAATTTAAAACACAAGATCATTCTGTTACACATTCTGGTACTAGTAAAGATAGAGGTACTGCATGTGGTACTTTACGTAAAAAATGGGTAGAAAAGGCTACATGTGCCTCGTGGTTAAACACCTCTGGAATAATGTCTTAAAATCTTCAGGGTTTGAAATCCTAGAAAAAGTTAATCATATATCATATAACCCATAGTCGAGCACTTGAATGATGGAAATTAATTTGACTTACAAAGATATAATTGAAGAGCTGATCACCAATAGGAATATACTGCATTCGTGCTATTGCTCCAGATACACTATACCCACTGGCGAAGGAGAAACCAGCAGTTGATGCCAACTCACTATCACCAGCATCAGGACCATAGTTATAGTAAATGAGTTCTGGTTTATATGAAAGCAGGACAAAAAAAGATATACAGATCGTTGGGACAAAATTGATATAAATCATGAAGTAAATAAAAAAATCTGAAAATCTATATTATTTCATAAGCATTTTTTGTTAGAAATGTCAAAATAAATAAGCTTGCCTGGAAGAAAAACTGACACAATTTTTAATTCATTCAAAATAAGATTTCAATGGTCAAATCATAATACCACTTCATACAGTATGCAGATATCAACTGTTGGGGAGACAAGAATAGAAAAGTTCATTTCATATTTTACACTACAGAGTACACAATTGATCTTCATCTTATATCCCTGTTTCTAGTCCTATCTATCATCTTCATTCTTTTTTATGACAGATTTCAAAAATACCCATTCAATCTAAGCCTACATTTATTTGCAAGTTGTAACTCACCTATGCACGTCACACCGTCTCCCTCAAAACCAGAGTTACATCCACATGTATAAGATCCCTGTGTATTTGTACATGTTGCATCTTCATCGCACGTGTTGCTCCCTGTTGCACACTCATCAATATCTACCAATCAAGAAAGACAAAAACAGTCGGTGCTTATAACTGCACTTAATAACTTTGGAGCAAAACTCCATGATGAAAATAGGTCGATCTAACAGCCAAACCCATGGAAAAGGAATCACAAGTAAACTCCCAGGCGAAGCCTACAGGGGTGTTGGGTTAATCAGTGCAGGTATAACAATGATAATAACAATAATACTAATAATAGCAACATTTATATGGCGCACTTTCCACCTCTGATGCTAAGTACAGGTCCTCCAGAGCAAATAAGACAATATATGTATACATTACAACAAAATCATGTCACAAATAAGTGAATATACTAGTTTCCCTGTTGCTGAGTGAGATTTTTCCTTATGAAGCTAATGTTGCGCACTTGAGAGCAAAAATCAACCTGCACATGCTTGTAATCTGATTGGACATGGGACATATGAGAGACAAAAATGGTTGCCACATGATTTTGACATGTTGTTGGGCGAGATGGAAATGGAACAAAAGTCTAATTTGTTGAGTTGAGAATTTGAGCCAAAAAGCATGTATTTGAATAGGTTTGTTAGAAGCATCAGATAAAAGCCTCACCAAACAGTCAGGTCAACCAAATGTATAAATTTTCTCTTTAAAGAACATATACAAATGTAAGCATGATGCAGGATGTTTGTTTTGAGAATGAGTTTAGAACTTAGATTTTTTTTTTAAACATCAGCAACTGATGAAAATGAAGAAAGTATGATTAAATTTGTTTTGATTAAATTAAGTTTGATTAAAAATGTTTGATTATATTCAGGCTTTCCTGTATTTTTATCACGAGTCTGTTGGTTTTGCATGACAGAGTAAGTAAATCAGCTTTAAGAAACTTCTGCAAGATTCAATTTCCCCAAGATTCTGCATTTGGGTGTAGCTGCAATCTGATGACTTATACTGACCTTCACAGTATGTTCCATTGCCTGTGTATCCTGGGTTGCAAATACATAAGAAGCTCCCTAGTGGCATGTTGAAACATTCTGCGTTACTACTGCATGGTGAAACAGTCAGCAGGCACTCATTTGTTTCTGTGTTGAAGATAAATACATGGATTTTATCATCATTCGTCAAAATAAAGACACAATCTCATCCTTTACAGAATAATAAAGGAAGACATGTTTGATTCTCTGTAAATGATGTTCGTTAACATAGTATTTGTTTTTAAAACGGTTTGATTGACTATACAGCCTCTAACATTACAATATTCATAGAATTGATTGATTCTTGACTATACGGCCTCTGCCATTACCATATACTTAAACAGGAAATTTCACCAGACCTTTAGTAAGATTTAAAACAACTTGAAAAAAAGAGAAACAGGTTGAGAAAGTTTAATGAAAATCCAGAGAATAATAGTTAAGGATTATCACTCTGTAAGTCACATGCTAAGAGCTTCCCCGCAAGCCATGGGAAATTAATCTATTCATGGTTTTCCTCCTCCTTTATATGCAGAAGTGGGCTAGGCTTACTATTGATACCTCACATGACACTTTTTTCTAAGTTATACACTGTCATATACAAGGGACATATAGTGAAAATCTGAGCCAAAAATGAAACCATTTGAATTTTCTCTTGGTGTGAGACGAATATTATTTGTTTGTCACCAATCAAACATGTTTCCTTCAATTCTTTTATTTTCTTCTAAAGAATCTAAATTTGATTTTTTTTTCAAAGTAGGTGCTTGCTTTACTAGTATTCTCCTGAATAAAACAAATATCTTTTCTCCATGGCCTCACCTTCACACTGTGGATGTTGAGGATCAAAGATACTATTTCTGCATGTAATATCTGCCATTGGAATTTCCAAATTGTATCCAGCATCACACCTGCAGTCGGGGCTAGCACCATGTATAACATCATTTGAGCTACAGATTAATTGAGGTCGACTATCTATAAGGCAGTTTTCTGTATAAAAGGAATACAATCATTTAACAATTATGCTCGAATTAATAAAGTTGGGATTGTATATCAATGATTGGGAATGAATTTTGTCTACTTTCTAAGATATTGATTCCTTAGTGTAGATCCTGAAATAACATACAAATCAAACATAGGCTTCATGTATTGTTCACCTAATGCATTCTATAATATTGGTTATTGTATACTGCAGTTGTGCGCTTTGAAACACCAGTATAAAACGCCTTATTATTACTACCTGGCTGTGTCTTCTGCAGTTCTTGTCATGAAAAGTTATAACTATTTACACCTAATTAATACTCAATTCAAAACAATAACTCCTCCCTTCCCCCACCACCCACCTTGAAAGCTTTTTGGAAAGATTCATGATGATACACTTACAATTTCAAGGAAGTTTAAAAGAATTTTTTTTTTCATCCTACTTACCCTCCGATTACATCTTTAATTTTCATTTTACCCATTTCTCGTAAAGTATCTTGAAACACTAACAGTCTCATTTCCATCATTTGGCAATATTTGTCCGAAAGTATAACACAAAGCAAAATTCTTACGGTAGCAAGTTGGAAATGCAGAGAATGCCGTCTCTATGCAAGTGACATCAGGGTCTCCAACAAGAGTGAAACCACCAATACATCCTAGTGTCAAGATTGTTCCATTCTGGTAACGAGCTTGTGGAACCATAGAAACCAATCGAAGACGACTTTCAGGAGTAATGACTAATTCACAGGAATCTGGAAATATAACAGATATAAAACATTTGATTAAAGTCAGATCAAATAAATTCTTAATAGCTGGATAGTTTCTCTACTGAGGTACATAAGTCATCAAACTTACATGTAACATATTAACATTCATCAAATGACTGAAAGCTAAATTGATCATAACATGAATCCTATAGTTGATTTAGATTAACAACACTTCAACCTTCCACATAATTCTCTCATTGTTGGATAAAATTTACAATTAATGGGTGCATTTCGCTATTACCAGTATTAAAGTTCCATGGAAATGTTTGATTTTGATCCACTTCTTAGCAAAATTGTGACAGTTACTCTTTGAGACAGATTTACTCTTGATGGTAAGTGCCTTTGAGTATAAGGGTAGTACCTTACTTTGATACTGGATCAATAAATCGATCTGGATCCATCACATGCAAATTAATGACCATCAAATTGCAATGAAAACAAAAAATGAAACACATGCAAAGTGACAATGATATAAGGCATGCAAAATAAAAAACATAAGAATAACTGTATACCACTGCATATTGAAGCTGTGTCCTCATCCTCTCCTTCTGCACAGTTGTTGATACCATTGCAAGTGAGATTCAGAGGAATACAAGTACAATCAATGCATTGAAAATATCCATCACCACAAACTGAAATAAAATAGAAATGAACAAATAAAAAAAAATTGATGAATATGTAAACATGCCAATTGGTAGTCCTTGCACCAAAGACCATCACAGGTATGAAAATGAAGCTACATCATGCATTCAGTCACCTTACCCTATTTAACCAGGACAAGTGTATGGAGAGTAGGTCCACCATCAAGTCTTTATTTAACAAATCACCCTATATGCATTTTGACATTATCATGGGTACTATTACACGAACAATGGACACATCAACATGCATGGTGCCTCGTCCATTTGTGAATGGAAAACGGCTTCTTTTGTGCTAAAATTAAAAAATATATTCATTGCATGCTGAAAATAAATTCAATGATGGGAGAAACCAGTAGCTTGAATTCATAGGGGGAAAAAGGATAAAAGTCCCTTCCCCGCACCATCACCCCAGATCTCCACATCCCGAGTTAGTTGGAGGCAGTAATCAGCAGTCGCACACATAGCTGATCTATGAACCAGCTGGCTTTGATGATAGGCCGAACCATAAATGTTTTCAAGTATTTCCGCCTAGCTAGGCTGATCTTGATTTTGGCTTCAATTAGAATATAGAAGGGTGAGGGATACCTGGCATTAATTTTAATGGGCTCAAACCATAAGTATTCATGCTCAGCCTCAGATGGTCCGGCAATAATTTTATCTTGAGGAGTTGCCACTCAAAAAGTAGAAACTGCCAAACCAAGTTAACCAACTTTTTTCTAAAAAAGATAAAATTCCACAATCCTTCTCAAACCTGGTACATGTATGGTAGCTTCGTGGTACAATAAAAAAAAAACAATTATGAATTAAAGGTGTCACTATTTGACAAACATAACATTTTTTAGATGGAATGTTTTAACATTTTTCAAGCCAGGCCTAACTCTATTTGTTGATACTTTCATCTTGATCTTTGTAACATTTTCAATGGCATGCTGTTATAGTGATAACGTTATTCATTAACTAATGAGAAAGTTACAACTAATTAAATAAGATAAGAATATTGAGCCTACTTAAGTAATTTGATCGTCTTGCTTTATTGTTAGAAATAAAAAAGTTTGTAGCCTTGACCCAAAGTGAAGCACCTGTAGATAGTTATGTGCGAATTTGTGCGAATTCATCAGAGGCCTACCGGTATTTGATAACCTGTCCGGCTTTGTTGCGAAATTGATTTGAGGCTGCTATTGACATTGTCGTTTTCAAAATATTAGATCTAACATTACACAAATATTAGCGCCTGGGACCAGGGATAAATATTGAGGAATTACAAGCACCTTACTGACGATGAAAATGAAATATAATACCTCTAACTCACTTGCACGTCTACGACAAACTTTACTTTCGGCTTCTTTGCACTTGCCCAAGCTTGGGCCGTGAGTCTACCTCACTCGTCTATTCTAGTTAGGCCTAGCATTAACACTTTACAATTACAGCTGCTTGTGGATTATCAGTCGACAGAGTCGAACTCGTCGTCTGCTGCAAGTCGCGCTCGTTCGAATTCGCGATCATATCGATATGATCAATGCGCATAGAGCTATGATGCACGTATATCGCCTCCATTGGTTGATTTCAAGTCCGGTGTTGGCCTTTAGTGTTGGTGTTGAAATTTGGATTGCTTCCCCTAGTTCCAAAACTTATTCAGAGTTTGTAAAACTGATCCAGATCACATTATTGACATCTCAACAACTAGTGAGTGACTTTTCGGGACCATCTTCATTTTATGTTTGGTGTTATAAATCGTGTAAAATTGACAAAACACCACTAGCCTAAGGTCAACACTGAACTTGAAATCATCCAATATCTACCCCCCCCCCCACTTTTTCCCAAAATCGTGTACAAAAACGTAAAAATGACCATAGGATTGTGATTTTTTGCCACTTTTCGCTCAGCCCCCCCCCCCCACTTTGAAAACCGTTCCGCGGCCCCTGTCCCCCCCCCGCCAAAAAAAACCTTATAGGTCTAGGCTATTGTATAGGCCTGTATATTCCCAAGAGCTTCTATTCATACAACCGATTATAGTTTTGGCGTTGTATGTGTGATAAATTGGTTTGCACTGAAAAAAAAAATCAACTTTGATTTGGAAAATATTTCCAAGAGTGTTCGGTATTCCATGCCAGATGGCATTCAATTGAAACAATTTGACTTGGCGTATCATAGGCCTAAAAAAAACATTTGCATGGCTATATAGACCAATTTTATATGTAAATGACATAATAACAACCACTGAAAGTCATGCACCATCATGTAAAAGTTCATGCGTCAAAACAATTAACAACAACAACAACAACAACAAACTTACCGACTGGCGTTGGACCAGTTCCGGATCCAGCTTCTCTAGCAACTATGTAAAGAGATTTAATTTTGGGAAAAAAATACAAAATCAACTGGAATAAAAGCATTTTGTTGGAGCTTAAAATGTCAAGTTATCTCTTTCTTTCACTTTGTCAAAACTCAACCTATTCACTGCATATATTGACACACTCGTAACATGCATCTTGCCGAAATATAATGTTCCTGTTATTTCAGAAATAAACAAAATTTGTGGAAGATGCAAGCCATGATTGGTAACATCACCATGCAGGATAGGGCATGGGGCAATGCACCCGTAAATTTTGGCAAAATGAGTGAAAAATTTGTAAGCAGTGTATTTTAATCTTGTACATCATTCAGTGCATGCCCCCCCCTCCACTTTGAAAATTATGCTCCACTGTATATCTGGAACAGTGAGATCTGAAAGAGTGGAACAGTCAGTGTTGCTAAATTGATCTGTACGTAGTATAGGTTGAACCCTCCCCCCCCCCCTGCATGAAAATATATGTATACATGTATAATAAATAATTCCAGAGTCATAAGGGGGATCAGGGGTATATGCCTACTTACATCTCAACTTCGTGCCAGGTTCCTCCATCCAATCTGCCAAAAATCAAAGATAAACATCAGGTCGTTATGACGTGAATGTAAGTTACTAATGAACAAATGTAAATAATGATGTAAATATGCAACAACAACCCTATGTATACATCTAGAGCGATTTTCACAATTGAAAAAAAAAGTAAACAGAGAAGGAAGGACACGTTTCACAGATCAATGTTTAATAAGGATTTAGCACATATGCCTTCAATATACTAGAGTCATGAAAAAAACTAATGTTAGACTGTTGTACATGTATGTATACATACCCCAATCGCATCAGACACAGGCATTGATTTGTATATCGCGCATGGTGTGTATCCTCCTCTAAATATGAACATTCTATATTGACACGGGACTTATTGCTATTTGTGATGTGTCTTTCATTCTTTATTTGTTCCTGATATTTACACAATTATTGCTTGACATGGAGATGAATAATTTTGTAGGAAGCATTAAAAATTCCAGATTCGTGCCCTTCGAAGCATATTGTCCATCACAAAATAGATTCGGGTTGAAATGACCAGATGCATATTTGCACGAAAGCCAATGCCCCTTTCGGCAAACAGTTTGTGTTTGAGCTAAAATTTATCATTGACGTTCTGGTCCTTGGTCAACGATATAAGAAGGAAAGGAAGATGAGAGAAACAAGCACACAATCTGCTTAGTTGCCTTATTTATTCCATTTGATTTCTGAACTACATGCGTTCTCCCCATCAGATAAGACTATATGTTGCTTGCTTTTTTGCTACATGCTCAGTCTTAATTGAGTCAACCTATAGCAACATACTCAAGCTTTCACTTGGTTAATCGATAATGAAAAAAAAAACATGGCGTATTCGATATCTTCAAGGATCGATCGACTCATTTACTCGAGAAATCAGTTAAAACCCTTAATCATTTACTAACAGCGAACATTATATTAAGAGTGATATATCCGTAAATCTATTCTGAATAAATATTCTGTAAAATGAAAATGATGTAAATCTTCGATCACGATTTATAAAAGAGAATGCTTCCAGTTTGAAAGGCCCTCAAATCAGGGAGACTCATCACCCAGAGTAAAATAAAAGGGGGAGTCTTGAATTTACAGACTTGAATCTTACCGTAACAATCGTCTTCGTCGGAACCATCATCACAGTCTACATTGCGATCACAGACTTTGACCGCTTCAACTTGTTGACCATTATCGCATTGAAACATTGCTACAGGATAATTCTCTTCAACGATATCTGAAAGGGTCATAGAAAATATTTCTTCAACATTTCAAAGTATTAATGAGTTTAAAGAATGTATTGTTGTTTCGAATTTCTATATTGTTAACTATGGTGGTGTCATTGATGATGATGATAGTTATCATCATCATCACCATCACCACCGTTGGACATCATCATAATAATGATTATAATCAGGAGAATGAAAATAATCATCAACATGATAATTATCATGATCATCATAATTATAATGAATAATGTCATCATGATAATGGAAATCCACCACATCTGAAACTGATTTTTTAATTCTTAGATTTGGAATTACCCATAGAAGGAGTGACCCCTTGTGACCATGACTTCACATCATCGACTTGAAAGAGAGTGAGAGATGCCGCCGTTGATTTGACGGTTGTTGACATGTATGTGGTCGTGGCAAGTGTTCCGCTTTCTGATACGTTGGATAATGGCGACATTGTTGTTACAATTTTGTTAACATCTGGGGCTTCAGAGACGGGAACTTTCCGGTTTCCTGAGTAAGTGTATAGATAGAGAATTCAGTATTTATGGGCATTGATTATGAAAACACCGTATGCAGTTAGTACTACCATCAAAATATTACCCCGGCTGTGCGGCTATCCTGATCGGACGCTCGAGCATTTAAGGAATTCCTTCCTACTGGGTACCCATTTACTACACCTGGGTGGAGAGTGGCAAACAAAAATAAACGCCTTGCCAAAGGACGCAATTGCTGCGGTGGAATTTGAACCATGGGCCTTGTCGTGCAAAGTCCGCAGGAGAATTATCCACTGAGCCACAACACTTCTTCGTTTTATTTAACAGCCATTCCCAAACCACATAATATACTGTACCCTGCGTCCAAAGTTATTATTCTAACTGTCCAAAATCTGCATTTGTCAGAATATGCTTTGCTTGTACCGCGTGTTTTATTTCATTGGCATCATTAATGAACACTCATAAGTTTATCCTGACATGAAATCCATTGATTACCTTTGCAGTCATCTTCATCTGAAAAGTCACCACAGTCATCTTTCTTGTCACAGACTGAGCTTATGAAGATGTAGTTACCGTTCTCACACTGCCAGAATTCTGGAAGAGCACCCTTTTCATCTTGAAAATGAAGACAATATAGAGATGTTATATGCAATGTTGTTTCGAATCATAATCCTACAGTTTTTTTCAGATGAATCCATTTAGCAAATGTAATGCATATATAGCCGCCAACTGGTTGCCTTATGTATTAGATCTGCAGGAGCTTATAACTCATTTCCATTCATTTTATAACTATACCGGTCTTTTATTTATTGACTAATATTTTCATTATTTCGTGGTTTTTTTTTTTGTTGCTTATTTATTGTTTTGCTTATTAAATCACATGTTTTACTAAGCATAGATTATAACGATTAGCATTACAAAAAATATATATTCCTAATTCGGTGCATGTGTGAAAACCAATTTCAAACAGAATGCAGAGACCCATAAAATACTTAGGCTAGTCCCCTTAAATGAACATTTCCAGTCAATATTTAGAGAGTCACTTGCAACGTTTTATGTATGCGTGATTGAACTGAAAATCATATCGATGTGATTGTAACATTTTAGATATCCTTCTCGTTTTCTATGTGAGGGGTCACAACATATGCGAGTCATTTTTCCGTATGATTGCCAAGAGGTATTACTATAACTCACCCGATATTTCTTGGACAACCATGTTCTGTTCCCTATTTGGAAGATGTGCAGGAGGTTTAGGATTCGCCCAAGGTAATCCTGGCTTGGTCTTGTTTGGTTTGACACCAGGCAGTTTACCTTTCGCTGCGGACCAAAAGATCGGATTAGAATGCATGTTAGATATATTGTTTTCTATAAATTTCCACAATGTAAAAGCTCTTCATAATCAACCGTACTGAGTTCAAGCATGCATGAAATACGACTGCATTGACGTGGATTTCAATAATGTAATATTATTCCAATGGGAGATACAGACATAATCAGCAAGGGTGAGGCTGGGTTTAAGCGGTTGATCAAAGTAGTTAACCCCAGAGTTGAACCCAACTCAATATACTCTCAACAAAACTGTTTAGATCTTTTAACTGTACTTCTGATAATTAGGATTTTTGGAAAATAAATGTTTTGAATCATTTAAGGAAATTTGTTTTCTTACAATCACATTCGTCTTCGTCAGAGAAATCCTCACAATCCCACTTCTTATCACACACAGATCTCATGGGAATAACCGCACTACCATCCAGGCATCGGAAGAACTCGGTCTCTTCATTCTCCTCTGTATAATCAGTGATAACCAAGAAAAAGAAATAAGAGTGAAACGTGTAAGGGTAAGGAGATAGAGAGAAGATTGGTGAAAACATAATCATAATGTTTATTTGTTACTACGTTATCGAGCATGTCAATTTACCTTTTGATTACCAATTATTCAATTCAATTTTCAATTCAAATTATTTCCAAATTGATTAAAAAGAACACAATGGGAACAGAATTATATACACAAAGAAAATATAAATAATAACAAGAACATATTAACAATAAAACTATTCTACATAATTTTAATTATATTGACAGTTATGATGGAGAAAACTCAGATGCACGTATCCACTCTAAACAGTGTCGAAGGCTTTTAAACCTAACTGCAGCCCAGCTAACCATTTAGTATGTTTGATATTCAATGATACGGCGATGAATCGAGTCTAAGGAGTAACTGTATGAGGCTATTAAGAAAATAAATGCAATAGAGGATAGTGATTAAAAAGAGAAAAAAAATGGACATGCATAGGGTCTCTGATGCATATAGAGTAATTTCACGTTAATAATAATCGTAGACAAAAATTTTCACAAGTATAAATGGATTAAGCATACCGTTCAGAATCTCTATAGTTGGTGAATTTCCAAACTTCGGCTCCATTGTCCATTGTTTTGTCGAGGTTTCCACGGTTGTGGGAGCTTCAGTCACGTACTTTTTGCCTGAAATTCAACGAAGTAAAAAGTATTCATTACCAAAGGTAGCGGAAGAAGCTCTGAAAAACTCCATCTTCAACCATATTTAAGAAAGACGTCACATTTGGAGACGGCCATCAGATTATCGTTTCAATTGTTTCATCAGGTTTGATAAAATGTCAAAGAGCGTTAGTTGCGTTTGCAAAAGATCTATGAAATAACAGTTTGGACAAATTCTTTCTGAAATTTCTCACCATCACAGCTGTACTCATCGGATTCGTCAGGACAGTCGATTCTCTTGTCACAAAGAGCAGAAATTGGAATGACAAGGCCTCCTTCCTCACAACGAAACGTAAGTGGTGCCTCAGTTCTACTCTCTGTATGATTAACAAAAAAAAATAGATGACATGTTTTGTGTCAAAAGCTTGACTCTATAAGTACAGTCAGGTAACAAAGCAGCAAAATAAAGACAACAATACAATCATATAATCCTACACGCCAGAAGATCTGAGAAGGTGGTAATTTCATGAACTGTTCTTTTAATATTTCATTAATCAATATTGATCGTAATATCCGATGATTTTACAAAGCATATAAATATTCACAATTTCAATGTATGAATTTTCAAAAATCCCGAGTAAACTATTAAATAGTTTCCGGGTATCATACCCCCATCCAATATTACGTCTTATACAAAATCTTGAACAATATAGTACATTGTTCATATATTGTGATATGAGGCATGTTTACTATTTCAAAATATGTGTATATTTAACCAGTGCCCTTACGTTCCATTTCCATCACACCAGCGTTTGAATCGTCCAATGAGATCAGTGGGTCATCACGTGACCCTTTCGAGGCTACGTCGTTCCAATTGAATAAGGGTCGATGAATCTCATTGGTCAGGCTCGCCTTCTCATCGGCTGTATTATAAAGAAATTCACACTGCCTCAATAAGAAAATGTTCTAATATTATTTGGAAAAGAACATAACCATAAACAAAACCATATGAATGGTCTTACACTCGACAGGAAATCTACTAAAGAAATACTCTTAAGATATCTTTTTGAAGCATGAATATCACTCATATTCAAAATTCTGGTATATCTCGCCTTTTAAATAAAAATCTGGTTATGACTAGAATCTTATCAGTTGAAAATGAAATCTAAAAGGGCAAAACAAATTAAGAATTTAACTGAAAGGCATCACTTCAAGAAATGATACAGTACGAAATAAGATTTAATTGCTTTAATCGTACAATGAAATTCAGAATTGATAATGTTTCAATGATCGTCATCAAAAGAGGATGTAAACTTTACTGTTCAAGTCCTCTATTCAGTTTTGTAATCGTGATGATATCCGTATATATATGAAAGTAATTTGTTGGTAAATAGCTGTGATATTGACGATTATGTTTACCATTACAAGAATCCTCATCAGAATAGTCGGGGCAATCAGCCTTCTTGTCGCAGTGAGATGCAATGTCGATAAGTGTACCATCAGCGCATCGAAAGAATCCAGATAATTTTTCTATGGGATGATATAAAGAATTCCATTGTGCTACCATAAGTGCTACCATAAATTTATAATTTCATTTTGTATTGTTACGCTCTTGGAATGAATGGGTTATTGAGCTCATAATATTAACGATATTTTCTCTTGTATACAGTGTGTGATTTAAGCACTACTATTTCGCATTATCTCTTACACAGTGATGTATTCATGAAAGTCTAAAGTCTAAAGGAAACACCCAAATGACTGTTCCAACATGTCCAATAGCTGGTGAAGTGTGGTATATGTTCTTGCAAAGAGTTAGGAGTGGAAGAACGCCAAACTTATACGTGATGTGTGCAAATGTGCAATGAATCTTTCCCTCGCAACAGCACACCCTATTTATCTGGTCTCATGAAAAGTCTGAATAGAATATTCATCACGTTGTTAAAGGTTGCGTAAACAAATCATGCAGTTGACGTAAGTATGAAGATTAAAAGAAAAACCATCTGAAAAGTCAGCTGTGCAACAAAAAATGTTGGATGGGATAAAATAATGAAAGACACTTATTGGAAAATTAAAGATTTATATAAAGAGAGAGAGAGAAAGAGAGAGAGAGAGGGAAGAACGAAGGAATTACATAATCGCTCTCTCTCTCCTTCCCTCTAACCATGGACCTTCTAGGTCCATACTTTAACTGACAGATTTTCATTAAATAATGAAGTTTGCTATACCGTCAAGAGTCTCAGCTGTAGTAGATCCTGAAATTCTCTCTGTCACAACCTGGACATCCGGTTCAGTGGAACTTCTGACCTTGGTCACCTCATCTCCCGTCATGGAAACAACAGTGACGACCTTATCCAACAATTCTGATGTCGTGGTACTTTCACTTTCCTGTCCTTTCCTTAACACTTTTTGCGCATTGCGTACAGCATTGGGTGTTGTCTGAGGGTGATGTGGCATTGCACCAATGTTGTTAACAGAACTTGGACCGTCAGTGGCGGTAGCTGGCCGCTGTAGAACATGGATGGCGTTGTCTTCACCCTCATTCACAACATCAGCTTTATTTTCTTGATCCTCATGCGCCGGGGCATCTCCGACAGGAAGAACTAAATCGACTGGAAATGGGGAATTTGTCGAGTCTGTGAAAGGAACGATGCAGAATAAAAAGTATATGGATTAAAGAGAGAAAGAAAGTAGATGAATGTCCTATTCCAAATATTATCATAAACAGCTAGAAGTATTTAGTACATGATTTAAACAAAAAATTGGGTAGTTATTATTTGATTTGATCCATGAAAATGAAAAGCCATGAAATGACAATGACATAAGTCTGACAATGATATTGCTCAAGCCATGCATTTTATAAACAACTTCAAAGAGACATGTGAGCAAGAGAGAAGGGATAGAGAGAAAGTGGCAAAGATGAGAAAAAAGGGGGTAGAGAGAATGTATTACCTATTATGGCTTCATCACTGGTGGTGAATTCTTCATCGTCTTCTTTCTTTCCCGATTCATCAGTTCTTGAAGAATGCTCTACACCAAAATCACTTTGCAACACGCTGTCAGTACTGTCTGCGATAGTAACATGATCTGAAATAGCTGACTTGGCTGTTGAGGATTCCGTTTTCTGTTCTCCTTCAGTGACCACCTCAGGGTAAAAAGAGGCTGTCGTTCTTGACTTCAAATTTGCTTCTGTCGCAAGATCTTCGACTTTTGGCTGTTGCGTCGCTGATGAAACTGTGAAAGTCTCTGCCTCTTCCGTTGTCAATCCCGATGTCGTAAATGAAGGATGTTCAGTGAGAATTTCAGCTTCAGGTTTTTCTGTGGCCATTAAATATTTCTGATTGCCTTCCGTCAGCGTTTCGGACGATGTCGTAGTTTGAATGTTTGAATTAACTTTCGTTAAACTTTCAACGTTCACCGTTGTCCCAAATTTGGCTCTTAAGTCTGTTTCTGTTATATAGTCTTTAGAAGATGTTTCTGTCGTTGCATATCTTGGAACTTCAGTTAACAATTCTTTAGGTGTTGCAGCAGTTGAAACACGTGGTGATTTTTTAAAATAAATATCTGATATAACATCTTGTAATTGTTTTAATCTGTTGTTATCAACAGTTTGTAAGATTTCGTCATTCACTTGCCATTCTTCATCTCTTCTTGGTAATGACTGAGTTCCTGTTAAAAAGGGAAATTAATCGTATTAATGCTTCCACATCTCTATGTCTATGGTATAAATTTACAAAACAACCCATTCTCATTTTTGTATATTCCCCGTGATATGATATGATTCAGACTAATCCTCAGACTATCAATACATGGCAGTAATACACCATAAAATACGTTCTACACTATAATACCAAGTACAACATTCAGTTGTAACATCCATAGTCACGCATGATCCTCATCATCATCATCATCATCATCATCATCACCATCATCATCATCATCCTAACCCCATCCTTATCCCCATCAACTGATATGTCCATAAATGTTTGAAGAAAAAAAATAGGATAACGGCAGCTTGCAAATTAAACTTTCAAGAGACGTCAGGCAGAAAATGAGAAATGAGAAGGAAAATCGATCGAGAAGAAACGGGCGTGAACGGGCGTGGAAATAAAAAGGGATACGGGATACTGCATTATCTAGATGAAGATTAAAAAAAAACATAATGCTGTATTGTCATAAACCCACGCAGGAGGGATTCGAGCTGCAGAAGCATCTCTTTTCTATTAACTCCCTTTTTGGAATGTGTTGTCTCTCTTTTACAAATCAAGAAACGGTGCCATCAGCTAGCTTTTCTTGCAGGATGAAACCTGATAAATGGAGCGGAGGATTAGTATTCATTTTTTAGTTCATTTGTTGGTCATCATTCGGGCATGGCCGCATGGAAGGTTATAAGCTTAGGTGTAGACTCGTCCTCGATTATTATTTTTTTCGAACTAAAACCAGATTTAATAAATATGAAATTGATTGTGTAATAATGCGTAAAGTTTTTAAAAGAAAACTCTGGCATAAAATGAATTATATGTAAATAAACAGTAAAATTAAATGAGCAAAATGCGGAAAAGAAAATACGGTTATTGAATCGTAAAATTTAGCAATATTTTGTGAAAAGAATTACACACTATGCACACCATCACGAATGTTCAATAAGTGGGCTGATGATGGCATGCCCCGTTTCCCTTTTCTTATGTAATCGGATGAAAATCATAATTATTTCACACTTTCATATGTGTGTATGATGTGATGTTAATCAATAGGAAGTAAAATCAACTTTTTTTATTCATGAAGGACAAAATTTGAATAAACATTACATAGAATGATGACATTAGTCATACATTCGATGTATCAAATGCGTGGATTTTATAGAATGCAGACCTTGACCATCTTTGAACCTCATTTTATCACGATAGAATATACTGTAAAAGATTCCCCATATACCCCCTAAACTTATTCTTTACGAAATATGTTTACGTAACGTTGTCTCCTTACTGGCTCAAATATTACACTAAATGGGAACAGATCATACGCTAGGTACTCTACTTTTGCAAATGCTACCATGGACACTATGGTCAGAATTCAAGAAAAGTTCAAGGAAGTTTCACAATACTTTAAATGAGCCATTTTCGGCATGACATTGTCTCGTAAAGAGTAACGTGACATCGCGATGATATACCCGTATGTCGCATATTTTGACTCAAAAGTTGCGCGAGACTTTAAAAAAAAGTGATAAAAAAATTGCGGCGCTATCTTTTTTCATTTTGGAAATATCGCGTGAAACGTCGGGGGGGCATCATGCCACCCCCAGTCCTTTTAGGGTTAAAGTTTATCCTTAGGCTCACAGGTCGTGAAATATATCATACCCCCCCCCTCTTCCTTCCTGTCCTCCCCCACCCTACTCTATCTCTCGATCTCCCACACACACACTTCTCGACCATGCCGTACTATTTTTCTCTTTCCATTATTTCTATTCTAGAAAGCCTGTTCTGGTTGGCAACAATGAAAGGATCGTTTTTTTTTTATTCAGAAGTGGGGGGTCATTACTTACTTTGACTTGATAAATGAGTTGCTGTGTGTATTGCTGAAGCCCCCTGTAATGTTTCTTGTCGTAGGTTTGTCGTCGATGACCATACTGAATCCGACGACTTTGATGGTTTGTCAGCTGCTTCAACTTTGGACAAGAAACAGAAAAATGTAAAATGGTTTTATTACGTTCTTATAACAATGATGATGATGATAATGATAATAATAACAATAACAACAACAACAATAAGGAGCTTTTATAACGCTTGATACGGTTTCTAAGCGCTTAACAACTTAAATTGGAGGCAAATAAAACAAGTAAAATGTAAGAGAAACTAGTAAAACCAGTATATTTTTACTGGTTTTCAGTATAATTTTACTAGTTTTCCGTGTAGTTTTATTGGTTTGCAGTATATATCTTACTGGTTTGCAGTATATTTTTACTTGGCCAGTTGATTTTTAATTGGACCATATTACAGAATTCATATCAATAAATATATATGGCCTCACCTAAGAGACAAACAACAGTATTACATTTACACGATATATTACGTATGTCGTATAATATTCAAGGTTAGGCAAACATTGTGGCTTTCATCATTTAAGAAAAAGTAATTTGCAACTTTGAATACGTCACAGGTGAACGAAATCATTGTGAAATGTAGCCCAGTTTTCAACGGGTGGGAGCGTACGGCTGATGACAGTGCTCAATGTTCAATGGCGCGAAACTTTCTGTGATTGCAAACTGTTTGGAAAATAGCAATACACATTGTGAAAACTAAGGCGAACTTAGAAATATTTTAAACCTATACATGCATATCAATTCAATGATTAGACAGTAAACATAAATCAGGGAAATTATTTGAATTATTACTAGCTACAGCAGATGGTGTGTGTATTTGTTTCAAATTCAGAGGTATCATTCACACTGGCATGACTGGAGCATGTTTGTAATAATTTTGTATTCTCGAATGTAGCAGGAAGTACATGTAGTATCAGAAATGTTCCAATGCATGTCCGGCAGGAATTTTTACTTTAATCATTTTTTTTTTTTGGGGGGGGGTGAAATTCATGCAGTCTATGACAAAAACAAAATATGCCTATGGGCAATTCCACAGGTTGGGACAAATCTGTAACGTGAGTAACCGACACATTCCAAAGATTTGCCAGGAGCATAATAGAATTTCCCAAGTTTTGTTTTTATACAAAGGATAGTCAGACTGTGTACTTTGTTGTGATACGGAGATGTTTAGTTCCTATCAATAATAATGGAGTTACAGCTCCAAGTATGAGTCAAGGTGTCTCCAAATGTAACGTGAGTAACCGTGGAATAGCCCCTAGATATGCTTCATTGTGACTCCATTGCACAAAACTAAGAAGTTTAATTTGATTGGTTATGGGGACACTTATGCCATTCTAGTGTTAGCATAGCAAGTTACGAACAAATACTATCGGTCTTATGCAACAAGCGTCAGAACATGAACTCACAACGGATGTTCCAACTCTAGCTGAAAATCACAAATGGCATCATAGATCGGGTTTATACATTTTTTTTTTCAAAAATAATAAAAAAAAGTTTAGTTTTCTGTATATTTTGTACTGATATGTAATGCATCTAACATGTATGTGACTCTTGAAATGTTTCCGTGTTATAATTTATAGGAATAAATGATTACGGTTAACTTTCTACATTGTAACAACTTTATGTAACGAATATCTCGACGTCCAGTGTTTCAAGGGAATTTTGTCCAACCTGTCCACGCTCCTCGATCGTGTCATTCCTGCATCAATGAACACGCCGTTCCCGATCCCATGCACATGCGAGCTTTAGTGAAAAGCTTTTTTGAATCTCATCAAATCAATGGATTTAAGGCGCGGTCGCACTGAGTTTACAAAAGATGCTTTGTTACATCGAATTCTTCTCTTTTTGTGCGTCTACACCAAACAACCCACAGGTTCTCAGGCTGTGGATTGGGAGTTGTAGAAGATAAAAGTGTCAATGTAGAATCAAAATGCCTTTCAATCTTGTTCTTCTTCAATGGGATGTGTCATCAGCTTCCCTCTTAAACAATGGGAACTGGAAGTGTCCCACTTCTTAATAACCCTAAACCAGCCGGGGGAGGGGGATTCGCTGCTCGAAAATGTTCGACCGCGCCACTCGCTGACTTTTTACTCTGAAGTCTTGCGCATCTTTTGTGACCAAACTCATGACATCTGGGGAGCGAATGTTTGATCCGACAAGTCCTGTTTTATCCGACAATTACCAAAGTAACAGACTCTCAGCCAATCAGAATCGGGGAAAGTTGTCAGATCTGACAACTTGTCGAACAAGATGTTGATGAAACGCTCCCCTGGAGCCCATTGTATAAAATTTATTATAACGGTAACGTTGCCATTCAATGGTAAACACCATGGTTACAAGGCTCAACAGCCAATCAAAATAAGGATTTCACTGAAGTTACCTTTGGAGGCAAAGTTACCATAAAATGAACATTTATGGATTGGGTCGAAGTTATGCGGATGAAAAACTACGCAACATTACGTAAATGCATAATTATAATACCTAAAATTGCTCTAAAACGTTATTTTGTGTACAAAGTCAACGCAAGTTGAAATTTCTCATCTTACTCATAAACAATTTGTTATTTTACTTCCATCAGCTGAAAATTAATTTATTTCAGCATACATGTAACTATGCTTCAAAAAAGGTTCTGTTATAAATTTGGTGAAAAAAAAGAAATGCTTAAAAAAATAAATTACATAAAAAAATTCGTTTTCAAACCAGATTTTTTTCATTGCAATAAGAATTGTTAGCAATGTTATAACAAATATTAACACCAAACATTAGCATTCTGAGAGCTTTTAAGTTAATAAGAGCAAAGAGTGTTATATGATTTACGCATGAATTAGCATAATTAATTCATATTAAAAAATCTAATTATATCTGAAAAATTAACCATACAGCCTTGTAGATCACATCGCACACAATATCATGCCGATTTTGACGGTGTTCGCGCGATCGGCAGCCGAAATCTCAAGAGGGGGGGGGGGGTATTCACCCATCGGTCATATAACCACCCCCCCCCCCCAAAAAAAAAAAGCCCCGATATGGTAAGTGTTAAGACTGAATGAGATAAAAAAAAAAAAAAACAGGAGAATGAGGAGAGCTGTTTACTAAAGAAATCATATGCCAGAACATAAGCCAAATATCTCATTCTTGTAATTTTGCAACTTCAACTGGAAATCAAGCACGTTTCTCACGTAGACAGAATATTGAATTTTATTTATGATTTATCAAATTTATATCAGTTCAGTTCACATAGTTTACCTAACAAGCTTATGACAAGAGATATCAAGCTAAAGAAATCTAACTGCATTTAGATCATGATTTTTTTTTTAATTTAACAGGTTTTGTTGTTTAAAATCATTCGGGGTCACTACAGGGAATGTGCTTAATTGATACTCAACGACACTCAATACAAGAAATTATGATGATATACATACATACAGAAAAATAGAAATCAGACCGTCTACCTCCCGACCCCCCCCCCCCCATCCAATTGCCCTTACCCTAACACACTATTGACCCGCGTCTACCTGGTGCATGCCCTTAATTCAGATGTCAATTCAGAAAGAAGACAAAATATGTTGGCGAAAATCTAAAATTATTCCCAAGTTCTAGGAGAAAGTTAAATTTACTTTCCGTCATAAATTGTCTTCAGAGTCAATTCACTTCATTTACATCCAGAAATATCAGGTGTGATATAGGCTATAAGCATTATTTAATCATTTCCCTGAATTTTTTAAGAGTAAAGTATTTCTTTCAAATCACATGTATTGAGACAATATGACATAATTTATGATGTACAAAAAAGTACAAACTTTTTATGTTTCATAATGCTTTGACTACTTATAAGGGTCAAATCGGTGTGTTTAATTAACCTGTATTCAATATCTTACTTGGTCATGTTGGTCATTCTACATATTCCACTCTCTTATTAATTGCTCTGTTAAATCATCTGTTAACTCATATGAAAAATAAATGGTAGGCCTACAGGTCGTGCGATCTGGTTCACTCAAATGTGCAGTGAAGATTTGGCGCCTTGTTAGATGTAATCGGTGTGTTATTTGGTACATCCTTAAGCTCCTAGCAATGAATCGCCGCTATTGCTTTTTAACAACGGCCGACACGCTGGGTAAATATACACAATGGTTGAATTGAGCACCACACCCAACCTAAACTCCCAGTCAAAGAAACGTTATCACCCACTCTCCTCCTTTGGCCTTGTGGTTTATCTTCTTTTTTTAACGGATTTAAGGGGGCTTCTTCAATAATTTATGCTATCCACTTGATAATTTCTTCTAATCTACTTTTTTCCCATTTATTAAATAATTTCAAGTTATAAGGGAATTCTTCACATTTTTATGATTGATTCTCGTGTATTCCTGCCGGTCAGAATTCGCAAACAAATCACTTATAGTTATTTGAACAAGATAAACACCGACGCTTTAAGAGTCTTCAAGTAGTGATAACTTCTTGGAATATTTTGCGTTGTTATTTTCAGCAATTATTCTTCCAATGCATCAATGAAAGCTTAAAGGACAAGTCCACCCCAACAAAAACTTGATTTGAATGAAAAAAAGAAAAATCCAACAAGCATAACGCTGAAAATTTCATCAAAATCGAATGTAAAATAAGAAAGTTATGACATTTTAAAGTTTCGCTTCATTTCACAAAACAGTTATATGCACATCTCGGTCGGTATGCAAATGAGGGAACTGATGACATCACTCACTATTTCTTTTCTATTATAATTATAGGAAATATGAAATATTTTTATTTTCTCGTCATTGTCATGTGAAATAAAGTTTCATTCCTCCCTGAACACGTGGAATTCCATTATTTTAACATTTTGTGGTTCAGGCAAGGAGATACTTATTGTCAAACTCGTAATAATTGAAATATTGTATAATTCAAACAATAAAAAACAAAAGAAATAGTGAGTGAGTGACATCATCGACTCTCTCATTTGGATGTAACTGACTCGTTCATATAACTATTCTGTGAAAAATAAGCGTAACTTTGAAATGTCATAACTTTCTTATTTAACATCCGATTTTGATGAAATTTTCAACATTGTGCCTGTCTGATTTTTCTCTATTGATTTAAATCAACAATTTTCTGAGGTGGACTTGACCTTTAAAAAAACATAAGCACGTCCCATGGCATATGGGATGTATCTTTAATTTTGTACAGCAAATCTGATATGATGGAAAAAACCGCGATAGATACTGTGAAGCTAGTAGATTTATGATAAAATAGAGATGAAAGGGGGAGTGCATGTTTTGGCGTCACAATTAATTTAACAACCATCAATGAATATACGAGTTGTCATATTTAGTGGAAAAAATATTGATGGAATATTTGTGATCTATCTATGATAATCACATGAGTAATTAAAGAAAAATTATGACTCCTTTATCATGTTGATATCACATAGTCTTGACCATCTCCCCTTTACCATGTTTAAATCAATACTTTTATGTTTCTACAGTGCGTCCCAAAAAAAACTATACACTTTTGAAATGGCTGCCAAATAAAAAATGTAGCACTTTGGGGGAAAAGACTTATAGATATGGAAAGCCAATAAAGTCAACTTTCAAATGACACCAAAAAGTTGGAAAATTATTCATGCTTGAGCGAGCACTGCCCACTGAAAAAAAGGGTATGCAAACTAGGGTGGGCTGGAATTAGCCTTCCAATTTCTTTCAGATTTTTTGTTTGGTACTTGCAAAGTTGAAGGTTATTTGGTGAATTAAAGATCAGATGTGATCAGTTTGTTGTTTGTGAAAATTTCATACGTTATTAAATTGAAATTTAATGCATGAGCGATCATGAATTGCAATTTTTAGTCCAGCTTTATCATGTGGATCATGTGGATCTCAACAATGTGTTCATGACAGTCAGGAGAAGAGGGGGTAATATGACTTAGGTAGGTGAAGTAAGTTGATGGGCTAAAGGTCAACAGAACATTTAGCATCCCCTCCCCCACTTCTCCCCTCCTGAGAGACTAAGCTTGGCTAGGCTGGGCAGGAATTAGCCATACAGTTTTTTGAGAGGTTAGTCCCTTGGAACTTACAAAGCTATAAGGGTGCTATGCTATTCATGAGTGAGATAAGTTTTGGTTTTAATAGGAAAATTTCATGAATTACTAAATTGAAATGTAATGCATGAGTGAACAGGAATTGTAATTTTAGTGTAGCATATTCATCTTGTGGACATCAGAAGTGTGTTCGTGAGAGTCAGAGTAATGTGATGGTACATGTACCTGTTACAAGCAAGAGGGCGAGATATGCTAAGACTTGGTTAAAAGGGCATTCCTCTTCTTTTTGTCCTTTTACAAATTAAAAGTCATATGTACCCTCCCCTCTTCACCTCCATTTCCCAGCCCCCCTCTCTCTTTGTCTCACCTCCTGAATTGTAGCCTTTTCAAAACTTAACTGCCAAGTGACCGGTGGCTGATGGTCAGTTTGAATGATTACCAAAAAATTTAATGATGATGATTAATGAAATATTTTATTGGAAAAAATGAATGTTTGATTGATCACACTGCACATTGAATGAGTTGATTTACTGATAAATTGTTGATTAAATGATTGATAGGAAAAAATTGATGCCCTAATTCATAATTAATCATTAAACCAACATTCTGCTCTGGACTTCATGCGTACATGAGAATAGCCATCAGTCTCTCAACCGGAGGGGAGGCCGGGAAAGAGGGAGGGGGCGGGGGCTGAATGTTCTGTTGACCCTTATTTCATCAACCTACTTCTCCCACTTAAGCCCTATCTCACCCCCTATTCTCCCGACTCCCATGAACACATTGCTGAGATCCCCATGATAAAGTTGAAATGCTGCCCCGAAATTGTAATTTGTGTTCACTCATGCATTAAAGTTCAATTTAATAACTTATAAAATTTGGTTAAGTTATCAAAACTGATCACGGTTGATTATTAATTTATCACAACGCCCTTAACTTTGCAAGTTCGAAAGGATTTGCCTCACAACAACTGAAATAAATTGGAAGGCTAATTCCAGCCCACCCTAAATTTCATACCCTTTGTTTCAGTGGGCAGTGCTCGCTCAAGCATGAATAGTTTTCCAACTTTTTGGTGTCATTTGAAAATTGACTTCATTGGCTTTCCATATATGTGGGTCTTCTTCCCCAAAGTGCTAGATTTTTTATTTGGCGGCCATTTCAAAAGTGTATAGTTTTTTTTGGGACGCGCTGTATGTTGTTGTTATCTTGGGTTTTAACGCGCGTACCATTCTGAAGAATAGACTTCATTTCAGCCATATAGTATTATTTCCTTCAGCAAGAAATTTTTCCACACTGTGCTACGCACGTACAACCCTGGGGCCCGTTGCATACAACTTTTGCCATAAAAAACTCTGGCAAACAAAATTATGCCATTGAAAATTACATATTCAAAAACTCTGGCAAAAAAATGCCAGGGTTTTTTTTATGGAAAAAGCTTTATGCAACGGGTCCCAGGTGATGTATCTGACAGGAATGACGTTGCAGCCACACTGGTGAAGGCAGGAGAATATTTTAGTGCATTATTGTAGAGTAATTTAAAGACCCCTGACAAAGTGTTGAGAGCTTTATATACAAACAAGTGTACAGATAATTATTATCATTTTCACCATTTATGGCCGTACGCAGCAGGGGGGTAGAAATTTGAAAACTTACATTTTTTTACTGAAAATTTTCACAAAACTATGCACAAATACTTCAATTTCACTTGACAAAATGCAAAAATGTACCAATAGCATGCTCGCTCGATTCGCCCTTTCACTTTTGAGATTTTTTGAAAAAGTTTACGTGTGCTGCCCCCAGCGAAAATTTTCTGCGTACGGCCATGACATCATTTTGAACAAAGTTTTACACAAATTACAAATTTTACAAGTAATCTTTGTGCATGATGATGAAAATGATTATGATGAATTAATATGATGACGGTGATGATCGCGATGATGATAATGATTATTATTATTGTGACGATGATGTTGGTGGTAATGCAATGATGATGATAATTATCATTATTCTTACTACGATGATGATGATGGTGGTGGTGGTAGTGGTAGTAATGCTACAAGGGTGGAAGGTGGAGTTTTTGTTTTTATATTTAAAAATACAATGCGGCTGATGACCGAATCCAAGGGAATGCTGTCTTGTAAGGATTCGTGTTCATGTTACCATGGTACTATGTACTTTTCATAAACACTGGTATTCATTTTGAGTTTGCATCGCCATCTTGTTGAATGTAAATATAATGTGTTCCAAATGGTTAAGCGTTTAACCTATTCTTCTCACTGAAAAGTATATTTAAAGATGTCTGGAATGTCAGTTCTCGAATAATTTGTTTACAGATTGTGTTTATTGAATGATAGAAGAAGTGAACGATTCGAAAAATTCGTTATCCTGGTTATTTATTATATAGTTAGTGTCACCAAAACGGGTATCCCTGTCCCTATCCATACCCGTCTATCTCCATATCCCCCCCCCCCCCGCTCTCTCTCTCTCTAACTTGCTTTCCATGGTACGCTTTAGCTTTCGATCTCGATATGCTTTTACTGTCTATGCCTTCATGACTTTGTTTCCGCTATCCATGCTATCAGATCACAGATACCCCTGTCAAATGGAGTGACCATAATACGTATAGCCCCTCATTAGCAATGCAAAATATCTCGTCGCAGTTGTATTAAATCGTTCTTTTTGCAAGAAAAGACAGATGCTTTGGTTAACAAAGTTAGAGTCGAAGGTGAAATTGGTTGATATTTGGGGGAATATGGAGTCATTATAAGTACTGTATTTAAGACTGAACAATATGTAGATTAATACATGTAGATGTAATTATGACATGTAAGAAGTCCGGATTCACGATACCACCAAAACCTTTCCACAGGAACAAGAGCTTATATACGTATAAAAAATTTGTAAAAGACGTTTGACTTGTAATGACTTAATAATGAGGGTGATAAATCTAAGTAAATAAAATGTTCGGAGCCAGCAGCAGACCCTCTAGACCCCCATAGCCCTTGTATATAGAGGTACATCGATGTGGTTTTTAAGCCTTAAGAAATTCGTCTGACTGTGATGAATATAACACTACTTAAAGTCTTTCTTCACCATGTTCTATTGTCTTATTTGTTTGTTAACGATAAACATAGCACTCTTTACACATCAAAAAACTTCGAAAGAATCTTGCCCGTGAAGTCTCGAATGTGGACTTATAACCGAGACAATGTGGGTGAAACCAGCTCGACTGGATCCAACAGTCTGTTATTCGGTTGACAAGCGAGCTAAACAGCACGATTTCGGAAACAAGAAGTGTTTGCATGAGCACAATATGAAATGGATTTAGGACACCTTGATGTGAGTTCATCTTAAATAGTTATACACTTAAGCAAGGAAGTTTAATCACCAAATTTTAATCATATAGTCACTCATATAACATATCAACTTATTGAATATCATAACTCCAGTTTGAATTATAGAACAAAAACTACAAATAAAGTACTGCCATCCGTGTAAATCAATTTATCCGAATAAACTAACGCATCCCCACGAAACACATATCTTTAAAATTTCATATTTTCTTTATAATATAATGGAGATATAGGTCGTGCGCGAAAATTTCCTTGAATATGTAAAGAGTGTGATGCTTCCGGCCGTAACCCTAGCTTCGCATGTATATTCAATTCGTGTTCACATAATAATCTTGGCAGCCCAATTAATGAATGGTGTCTTTCTTCAATTAGATACATGTGCTACAAATAATATACATACATGTAGTTTTTGACAAAATTAATTGACGTGAATAAGGGAACCAATGGAAGCTAAATGACAAAGCAAAACGTTTGTTTTTCTTTGTTCAATATGTACAATTATGTACCAATTTAAGTAATGGTGCAATAGTCCGAACCGATGGGAAATGCCATAACTTTATTAAAAAAATTACATGTAAAGCGCAATTACAACGTATAGCAGGTAGAAAGGCAGTATTTTCTCCAAATACCTTTGCATTTTGGACTAAAATTCCGAATGATTGATATTGACTAACTTCATGTAAGTTGATATTGTTCATATTCCAAATAGGAGGCATCACTTTTTTTTCCTTTGCTTTTGATTTACACTTCATTTAGTATTTCCAACCACAATATAAGAACAAACAACCCTTATTCGCATGCTAATCGTGAAGCAGACAAAAGCATATCTCGTGACGTCAACCGCTGAATGCATATTTCTTATTAGTCCTTTCACACGACGATACCACAAACCAACGTCGGCCACACCCACGGTACATTCTTCAGGAAAAGCTTTCCCTTTTGTTTCATTTTCTGACAAGAATTTTCTATAAAAGCTCTGTTTTTACATTTCTTACGAAATTAAGAGTATGAAAAATGATGAATTATGATTATTGAAGCTGGCCGATATTTCGACGATGCGGCGGAACTTGTATACATGTATTTCCCAAATTATGCGTTGCAGAAGCAACATGACTAAGGATGTTTCAAATAATTTTTGTCAATATCTTCGTCATATTTACAACTGCATGCTAATATACATTATGTACATAATATGCAATATCAAAATTGATGTATTCATATTTTAGGGATTTCGTGAGAAGACCTTTTATATGTAGGCCCTAACTAGCTTGACATAATTCCAATTGATCTCAAGAACAATCGGGGTAGTGTATTCGTTCCTCTCTAATTATTTACTATTATCGTATGATAAAGTTCAAATTAATCATTTTGATAGCTATTGATTATTTTGCGAAGGAGATAATTTTAAATTGATACAAAATAGGACGTATTTATAACATTTTCATGATGGAAAAGGGTTTTCTATTAATAACGGTCTAAAATGATATGGAGATCGTGTATAAATTAAAATCGACTGTCTTTGACACCGAATGTGGGAAGCCAGCAAATTCATCTTTTATTTATTCATTCATTATTTTTTGTTGATTCCTTTTTATCATTTGCCTATTTATTCAATTCATTTATTTAGTTTTTTTCTTCTTCTTTATTAATTAATTAATTAATTTATTTATTTCATTATTTTTTTCGGGGGGTGTTATCTCAGAGGCAGTATAATTATGATTGCACGTATTTACCGAACATATACGCATTTGATTAATGATATCCATTATAATATATCAAGCGCATACGGAGTTTGTACTGATAATTGTTGTTTTGTGTTTAACCATTAAAAAGAATAAAATCAGCCAATAATCACATGTAGATAACGTGATCATAAAATCCGGGCGACCCTCATCGTGCCTCACAAAGTTGCAACGTCATCATCAATACCTCCCCTCTGAGTGGTATACATGTATATGTTTTCTAATAGTTTATAATTGGAAATAAATCCAAAACATAATGGTCTTTGTAGAATTATAGAAACCAGTTTACATGTACCTGGGATACAGAGTATTACCATCGAAAGAACAGGAAAACATGTTAATTATTTCAATATGTCCATGAGTTTGAATTCGTACATCATACCCCTTTCACTTAAGAGTAGTTCGAAAGAAATGCAAAATGTGATTTTGTGTAGGCCTATTATAATTAGTTTCTGAATTTCAAAACCACTCTCACTTTTAAAAATGAAATATAACTACTTACTACTGTCGACACAAATTCTATCTAAAATTCAAAATAATCTTATTTAGTCAGATTATTTTTCAATTCATTTCACCAAACATAAGGAAAATGAAGATTGTCAAGACTCAATAATGCAAGGCGATTAAAAAGTACCAGTATACAGACAACTTCAAATATTTAGTAAGGGCTCTTATTCTGAACATTCGTTTGTTTGAAGTTTAGATAGTACCTTCTCATTATCTCAAAAAATATGGAAAGTTGCTGGAGCTTAATAATGTTACATAACTAAGTTCTCATAAGGGTGTAATAAAACTTCATAGACCCATCTTTATGATGGATTACGTTGAAAAAAGAGAAATGTACCGGTATAAGTATGCGCCATCAAGTAGACAATCAACTTAATTTTCATGTATCCCAAAAAGCGGGTTATATCATAAATAATGCTGTAACAAGAATTCGGAGGATTAAAATCTATCCGGTCACCCGTATATAAGTAATTTGATATTTCATAAAATACTTTATGTTCTTGCAACTGTTTACACTAACCCATTAATAGATATTAAATACTTACCTAACACTAAACCAAATGTAAAAACGCAGGTACAGCATCAGTTTGTCAGTAAAGACCCAAAGACACAATCGTGTCTGATCAAAATATGCAATGATGACAAATTATGGAACTATTGATTTTATTCTTTTATATTCATGTAAATGCTTGGTACATTGTAGCAAGCATATTTCTTCTTTTCCATCATATCTTTTTCTTTAAGCGCATACATGTAGAGGCTATAATGCGAGGGCTATGCATTTAACAGGTAAAGTTCAATGTTATTTTTTATTAGAAGTGAATGAAGGTATGCTCACTTTGTATCGAACTTTCTAATAACGTTTTAAATACACTTGTCTTTCAATAGTTTTGCCTCTTGGTTCACTCACGCTTTAACTACTACGATATTTATCTGCTTTAATGCAGTCTTAACTACAACTACACTTGTATTGTATTTTACACTTTTTCTCTTTAGAGTTCCAATCAGTCACCAACCGAGTGACCATTTAAAAAATCGACACAGTACTAAAAAAAGGTCGTCAAAATTCTTTGAAAATGTTTTCTGTTACACAAAAAAAGACAATACCACGACAGGTCAATTGGACTAGCGGCCATGGCGGGTGATTTTCAATGAGACAAAAATGATTGGAAAATTGGGTGCTATCCGCTAATCCAGTAAAATCTTAGCTTAAATGCAATGTATCTATAACTAGACTTGTATTGTATTTTACACTTTTTCTCTTTCGAGTTCCAATCAGTCGCCAACCTAGTGACCATTTCAAAATCGACACATTACTAAATAGACGTCAAAAGTCTTTGAAATTGTTTCCTCTCCTATTTTAAATCAAGTTGATTTTGCATAATATGATCGACGTGAATTTGAAAGGAAATACTGAAGCCTATTTTTCCTTTACAAAAAAAGACAATACCACAACAGGTCAATTGGACTAGCGGGCATGGCGGGTGATTACCAATGAGACAAAAATGCAAAAAATTGGGTGCTATTCGCTAATCTGAACAATAGGTTGACAGCATGTAAAGAACGCTACATAATGAAATCGATGAATAGATACAATCCCTGAATTGTTTTGAAACCAATGAACGTTACAAATCCTGGAAAAGTCATCCCCCATAAGTGTTCTGATATTAATATCACACATCACACAAAAAAGCAATAATCGAATACTGTATAGAATCGGCGAATTTGACACAAATTACTTGTTCTAAAAAAAATAAAAAGGGTTAAAAGCGAAGCCCCCCCCCCGAAAAAAAAATAAATGAAATAAAAAAAACTACAAATAATTATATTTCTTAGTTAATACATATTCACATATCGCAGAAAGTATTGCTACATGACGTAATGCAAATACTACATGAGGGTAATTTTGATTGTGTCCAACCAACATTGGGCATTTTTATTCATCAAGTGTGATGAAAATTTTGCTCATTGTAAAGCAACTGCTGCTTATTTCCCATTTTGATATAAATACTGCAACAAAATGGTTGGACACATATATGTAATTACCTTCGTGCTGGTTAAAAATTTTCCCAACATCTATTATAGCTAGTGTGTATTTCACAACATTTTAAATATACTATTTGATAAAATTATAGTGTATGCCTAATTTTCCAAAGTGGTCATTGAGGATCAATGAAACAGTATTGTAATTAAGTGTTATCTTCATATCACCCCAATAAGTAGTCAAGTGCATACATAAATAAACTTATATATATGTATGTATGTATGTATGTATGTATGTATGTATAGAGTGTAATGTCTTTCTGCTGGTGATGTAGTTCTCTATGTATCCATAATTTCTCTCAATATAAAATATGAAAAATCAATCTAATAGTATAAATGAGACAGTCAGAAGAAAAATTCTAAAATATGCCCATTTCAATTACTACAGTCTTAAGGACTTAAATTTGTATTAACAATGAACCTTTAACAGGTTCATTCGATACAAATTATGATCAGTCATGACAACTAGTAATGGAATTAATATTTCAAGACAAGTATAGAAAATTGCAAGGATTTTGGCATGTACCATTATAGACATATCTAAATTAACATTGCCTTGTTAACTTCATCTTAGCATTCTTTAACTTCCTAATGATCAGAAACTGCCCCTAAATCAATATGAATGAATATCTATTTTTAATAAGAATGAATAAATAGATACAATAATTATGTGAACAAATTTCATGTTGTTAACGAATGTAAAAAATGGGGAGGCTCTAAATGCTTAGAAATTATTCAACAAGAATGTCATACATATTCAAATTTTAATCTTGACGAAAGAACTTTGATGAAAGATATACCTGGATCATCGGTAAGGGTAATATGGTAATAATATAACGATTATAAGGATTTAACTAGATTATTCTAAGTTAACCTGGCTTGCTAGCTCTTTTCTCCTGTATATATTTTACGTCATGTCATATCTAACCAATATTGCATCTCTGTCAAATCTCTCCATTTACGAGATTTACTTAAATTAATGTTTGTTAATAGACTGGTTTTGAGAATTCATTTAATACACATGTCTACAAGCACTACATTTTACGGAATAAAACCAAACATTCATTTTGGTATGTATCCATTTTTATTTGCTAAATACATCAGATAACTATATGATATCTTCGATACGACTTCATCAACTTTTTAAATATATCTCCCTTTTCAACTTTAGAATTATATTCTTGTACAAATTCATTTCACGTATCAAATGAATTAATTCATAACCTTATGATTTCACTGTTAAGTATTTCGAATTAATTCAAAGGCATCCAAGTTCAATTTCATCTTCGAAATAGGCTGCAGAGCACATGGAAGATTATAGCAGCAGAAGAAGAATAGCAAAAGCACATTTTCTTGGCTTAAAAAAAAACAATGTACAAAGTCAAGTCTAACATTAAAAGGTTTGTATCGGAGCTGGAACAAAAGAAGAGGAATTCCTATTACCGGCAGCTAATGACCACTTCTTACTTTCATTATTACCCCCAATTAGATTCAGGGGATTAAAAGTCTCACGGGGAGAAGGAACTGTTTAATGATAATAGGAGAGGGAAAATAAAGGGGGTATGAAGATATAAGCATATAAATATAGAGAAGCAAAGATCCAGAAAAGAAGTAATGCATTAGAGAGGAGGGAAGTTAAATACTGCAACAAAACCAGAATAGTAGTTAATGTAGTTAATGATCATAATAAAAGAGAGTAATGATGACGACGATAATGGATGGAAATTGTGGTGGCGGTGGTGTTGGTGTTGGTGGTGGTAGTGGTGGATGTCGCGGTCGTGATGATGTCGAAGATGATGATGTAGATGAAAACACGGGAAATGGATGAAATAAAAATCGTTTAATCAATCAGTTTTGCTTTCGGTGACAAGAATAATTTAGTATAGGCAATGATAAAAAGTGAACATGACAAAGAAACAAGATATTAATCATTTTTGTAAGTGGCTCAACATGTGTAAAACTTTTGACCTACATGTATAACTGTATAGATCGTCAGTTGTAGAAGCAGTAGCGCATGGGCGTACTGCTAGTTTTATTGTATGTTTAGTGAAAGACTGAAAAATCGATAGTCTATAGGCGTGTAACAGCAATCTAGAGAAAAAAAATCGATAAAACGTTAGCGTGTGAGTGAGAAAAGATTCGGACTGAAAATTACAAGAAACATGCGATAACTTACTTTGAAAGAGTATGAGGCTGAGTATCCCACCCAGAAGGGAGAGTTTTGATATTCCATATATCCCCATTCTGACCATGCTTACAAACTTTCAACAGTGCATTTCCTTAATATAGTTGCGCGGGACTGATGACAGATAAATCCTCAAGTCTGATCGATGTTACACAATTTGTTTTATATCCTTCCAATATGATAAATGGAGATTTCCTAACGTCGAGCAACAGTTTTTGTCCAGTCCATATTTATCCTGTAATTGCCAGTGTGAAGAAATAAAAACTGTTATTTGAGTAGAAAGTGATCTCCTTTTTGGCGACTCAGACAGACGAAAGACGGCAATGGCAAGTGCGTTTTCGTGAAGAAGATCCTGTTATCTCATTCGTGAAGAGAGTATTAAGTTGATCGGAATCACGCCGATTTTCTGATCATGCGCACAAGGGGAAGAAAGTCTGCATCATTGGGAATCAACAATAGCAAAGTTATGTTTGAGAAAGGGATTTGGGAGTCACCGTACAAAAATTGCGGCATATAACTAATCGCAATGGTAAGCCAGCAGAGTGTGTGAGTGTGATGGGGTGTATATGGGTGAGTGTGTGAGAGGGTTTTTGCACGTGAGTCGTGTATAGGCCGAAGAGAAGTACGCCACGGACTTTCGATGGTGATTTTTTTCCTCAGAGTTATTGAACTCAGACGACGATTGCCACTGATTTCTTCTGCAATAGAGCGAAAAATAAGCAAGAGCTGTCCCATTATACGTCTTTCCAGTTGCTTTACGGTATTTGGACCGAAACATTTGGGAGTACCCAATCAGGAAGCGAACCATATACTTAAAAGACGGTTTACAAAGTTGCTCGATGAGGAAATATAATGTTTTCTTTAAAAAATATACATATATGACTCTATTCCCTACCATGGCCGTATGCAGATATTTTTTCCCGAGGGAAGGGGGGGGGTGGCAAAACGCGTAAAAGTTTTTTTTTATCAAACTCAAATTTATTTTCGGTAAAAATGTAACTTTTCAACACTTTTTGGTTGAACCCCCCCCCCCCCCACTTTGATTGAATTCCATAAATAACTGAAAAATTATCAAATTTATGATAACATAATACCAAGAAGCACTGGCTTTTAAGAGAGCTTATATTAATAATTTCTATAGTTATATATATATTTAAAACTAAACATTTACAACCTTATTTTAAAATCACACAATGATTATCACTGGGTCTTTTTCCAATTACTGATGACTTAAATGATTATGAAGTACACCTAAACTTGTGTTATTGTAATATCTTAATTTCTCATTATTTTGCAGGGCCCACTTCAAATCAGCTGATAGTTGAAGTTACAGCTGTGAGTTTCTATTGTTATCGTTAATGTCCGCATTCTATCAGCTTAAAAACAATTACACAATGCTGATCTGCCTTCCCATTATATCCTTTAGACTAGTTTGGATTAAAAACTTACAGAGGGCCCCAAAGGGGGTCATTCACAACTTTCGTTCAGAAACCACCGTGGTGGGAGAAACTAGCTAAATAATAAGGCGTATCATAGTGGGGTTGAAGTAAACGTATCAGGACAATGTAACATAATAAAATTAACCGTTCAATAATTAAACGACATCATGGATCTTTATTCAACTAGTTACCATCAACTGAAAAAAAATCAAGTGTTTCACTTTAGGGTACATCAACCAGACAAAGCGTTGTATTATGGTTTGCGTCCAATTATGGAGCATACTTTGTTTGTTCTTAATACCCAAATGAAATAAGTCATGAACCGTTGATTGTGGTATTGAAAGAGTAAAATTTGCACAATGACGCTCTGGTCATTGAGATCAGTCTCGCATAAAAACCAATTGACATACTTGCACGACATATTTGTGTAGAGGGGTCAAGGAACCATTGAACGATCCGTATATAGCCTCTTCCATTTCCAAAGTTAATTTCCTTGAACGTTCATAGCGAGCTTTCTTTTTTATTCCTAAAAATAAATCTTTAGATGGTCTGACAATCTTCTTCTATACCCTAAATCATGCAAATACAAGAGTCAATTTTAGTCCCTATCAATTCTGGAATTACCAGCCATTATATTTTAAATTTCTTTCAAATATTGATAGACTGAACTTCTTATTATTATTATTATTATTATTATTCTGCGGTCGGAGATCTCAGCAATATGCTGAATGACTACTTCATTATCTGGATCCTATTTTCTCCTCAAAATAGAAAGCTGTTATTATTTTGAATATAATTATTAGAATGGATTAAAATAATGGATTCATGGCATCTAGGATCTTGTAAAAACTCATGCAAAGCGTAAATATCTTCCCTAGAATGGAAGTGCTTCCTTTCCAAATCCCCTTTCCTTTCCTTCTCGAACTCACTCTGGTGTTATACCGATCGGCCTCTATGGTCCCTGACAGAGCTGATGACGAAGATGTAGTTTGGTTTGCTCATTAAGAATTGGAAGCTGACTAAAATTATAGAGAGAAACTATAAATAGGCCTAAATGCAAAATACTAAATTCAAATTGTTGGTGACCAGTCTTGCATGACATACAAAAAAGTTTCGTTAGAAGAAAACACAATTGTGAGCTCGTTCATGACTCGCACTGTACCAAAAATAATCGTATGAAATTATTTCCTTCTTCCTTTTTGCAAGAACTCTTATTACTTTATTTTGAAAGATTTTTTTGGTCTGTGCTTTCCACATCATACCTGGATAAAATAATATTTTTTAATTTGTTATCATAATTGCTATATACATGTTCTTTGAACTAGGATACAGTATATAGATTTTATAAAATTTATCAAATAATTAAATATAGATATCGTTAAGAATATAGGTGCCTATGACGAAGCAGATGATGCAGTTTCTTCTTCAAATTGACAATATTTTGTATCGATGAAATATATAAAATATCCGCTATATCACCATATTTTGAGCAATCAAACTTCCACCTCTATGCATTTCTATATACTTCCAAAGGAACTCTGAGTTGTTTTATTTTTAGTCACCACTTTTTGTTCAGTCACTAATCCACTTTATGTCACCAATATTTTCCGTTTTCGTTAGGCCTACTTTGTAAACCTAACCATCACTTTCGAATTTTATCAGGGTTTCTACAAAGGACAAGGATAGCAGCTTGAATATATTCCTTAAAATCATGAGCGATTTTGTAAATAAGCTTATTACAAAAATATCTAAATTGAGATGTTTTATAATATGTCTAGTTCCCTGTAGAGGTCAACACTTTTCATGTGAATCTAAGCCATAATGTCATTGTGATTTGTGTTACATTGCTCTGCCTCAACTTGTGAATAGCATTGTGTTATCCTTGGCAGTAGGAAGCATATGCAAAAAATAAAAATAAAACGAAATCATGGTATTGCCATTCTAGTCGGTGTCTTCTTTTGCTTCATACAAAATCCTTTTACATTAATGTTCATATAGTATATGATGTATATTTGGTGTTTCATAACTCTTATGGTGATGAGTTAAAGTGGGGGGGGGAGGGGTCTGTACTAGCCCCCCTAGCCCCTTCTCTATGTATGATTCAGGTGTGCTTAGTTTCAAATTTTGGATCCGCCTTGTGTTTGAGAGATTTTCTGATGTTTTGATCAAGTTTATTCAAATTTTCAGAATCCTATTGAGAGAAGCAATTTGTTTTTATGGCGACTCATCATAATCTTATTCAAGATTTTACATGAAATTTGATCTGAATATTTTCAGACGATTCGGAGTGACTCATATTATTCTTCAAACAGGTTCCATGACTGCACTTGAAAATATCACATTTACTGGCGTACGAGGGAGTGAGCTTGGGGGCATGACCCCCCCCCCTTCACTTCATTCTGAATATGGTGTTAAAAATCTATATTTAAAGAAATTTTCAAAAGGTCAACATTTTGGTCGCTCGCCTCACTTGCTCGCAGGTTTTAGGATATTTGCCATGTGCGTCCCCTCATTTTTATTCTTTAGTTTCATTACATTACTGATTATATCAATGAAGCAAAAATAATCGAAATCTATTTAAGAAAAATAATAATTCGTTGAAGACCAACATCATCATCATCTGCTGTGATCTTCAAAGGGCTCTGCAGCCTATCTCGAAGATGAAGATAAGTGCAACTAGTTAGGCAAAGTTTATCTAGAGGTGACAACACTGTTATGTATGGATGAAATTAAAAAAGGAAAGTTTTCCAACCGCATTAAAGAAGCCCATGTATCTACGTCCCAATGAGCAGAGACGAGCGCCCTCCTTTCCATAGCTCACCTTCTTAAGATGACTCTCGTTGTGCACGTCTTTTGATATATAAATTGAATAGAGAAAAGCGGTTCACAAATCACCTATTGTTCGATTTGAAGCCAACGCCCAAGATCTTTTCGGGTTTTGATTGTCTCGATATTACGTAATAATACATAGGGTTTTCAAGTTGAGGTATCTAAACTGTGTAGTAATTTGGAAAGGCAATGTTATATACGTGTATTAATGTAACATGCAATACATGAATCCAATATCAAGTCGATATTATTTCGAGAATTATTTCAAAGGAATACCCATGAAAAAATAGTTCTGGAACATTCGTATCAAAACATCTATCGATGTTTTCAAATCATACGAGGAATGATCATGGTCCCTACCATGGTATGATAAACGAGTTCGTATGTTGTCTTTTGAACTTTTATCATAATAGTTTGCCTGATTTTCATAATCTGAGTAGGTGTTGACAACGAATTGTTTTGTTCCTTGATTTGAGAAAAAAAATCCAGAATTAGATCTACATGAGTTTATTTTAATTGCTCGTTCCTATATGCAGCTACTCGTCGATTAATGATGATATCACGTTGATGAAGATGATGATGATCATGATAATAGAATAATGATAATTATCATCATAATCATAATAACGATGATAGCGATAATGATAATGATGATAATAAAGGACTATGATATTGATAATCATGATTATAGTCATGGTAATTGTATCAATGGTGATACTTCTGATATAAATGTTTAGAACAAAAACAAGCATAAACACACGTATGGCGCAATTTACCAGTCCTTGGAATGCAAATGTCACGGTCTTGACTGTTTAACCAGTTGTCTAGACTGACCACTCAATGATGTAAACAGAATAATGTTCATTTCCTTTATGAATATAAATCCATTGACTTTCAACTTCCCTTTTTTTCACGTAGAACTTTTTTTTCAGTCTTCAACTAAAGATTTACAATCATTTTTTCTGTTACTAATTCATTTTACTTTAATTTCTTCTAACAAGCGCTTGCTTCCATCTCCAACTTGCTTTTCTTTTGGTTTTTTTTGGGGGTGTAATCTCGGTTCAGTTATGTTAAAATTTCATAATACAGGTCTATAATGTCTGCCATTCATGAGAATCATTTTCCATTCTGACTGCTACCTGTCTAGCCTTATTTTACCAAATATCTAAATTGTATATTATGAATGTTTTACTGCCTATTTTACTGCTCAATTTGAGTTCAATGCAAAATTCAATTTACAACGATTTCAGAAGTTGTTCGCCCAGCCCAAGAATAAGACTTTTATTTCAATGAAAATAAAAAAAACATGCTGAAATGTCATCGAAATCGAATGTCAAATAAGAAAAAAGTGTTTGCACAAACATTATATGCACTTCATGGGCGGTGAGCAAATTAATAAACGGATGATGTCACAGACAGGCATTATTTACTCTAATTATGTCAGTCATCCAGGTTTTAAATCCGGTTTAGTCCCTGGCTAAACATGAAGGGACTGATATCACCATAGAGCTATTACAGACACTCACCCTAGCTCCTTCTAATCCACCACTCAACCCTCCTATTCTTCTCCACCACCTCCATCTTTCATCTCATTTATTTCCATTTCCAAGACTTTTCACTTACTCCCTCAAACGCTCAGTCATTAAAAACAAAATCATCCACACATTGGCGTAACTACGGCCAAAAAAAAAACCGGGGGAAAAGGAGTAAAAGAGGGAGAAAGAAAGAGAAACGTAGAGGGGGAAGAAGAAGTAATTCAATTCAACTCAAAATTTATTTCAATCAATCAATCATAAAAATACAGGTATATACAAAGTAGGTAAAAACATGGGATTAGGAGCTATAATTACATTATATTATATCATATTATATCATATTATATCTAGATTATATTGGATGGCTCAGAATGGAATACTATACAGATATTGCCTACCTAGAGTTTGAATATAACATTTCCTCTCCCCGACGGAGTTATATTTTTCCTAAGGGAAAATATTATCCAGAGGGAAAAAATATAGCTTCGGAGGGGAGTTGAAATGTTATTTATTAAAACGATAGACCAGGCAATATCTGTTATATTATATAGTATATGTGGATTCGCCATCAGAAATTGTATTCATTATCCGGCTCAAACCCGAAATTCTTGCTACTGCTCTGATCCATCTACGTCATAATAGTTTTTTTTTTTAAATACATTAAGCGCGTTCTTCATGCAATCGACGCGTTAACACTAGCGCGTACATCAACTACCTTGTTGCGCAACTTGTATGCAGCGAGTGACGTCACCTTAGTGGATATAACGCCGCAATTGAAAATACAACGCGGTATATTCCCTGAGGTGACGTCAAAACCTAGAATATAACAAATGCGATCCTCGCAGCCATGGTCACGTGATGGCGTATTGACCTATCACTGATTCGAATCTACATGACCTATGTAATATAATAAATATTCCAATAGTTCGGGAAAATATTTGATTTAACAAGTCATATTTCTTGGTTACACTTCGTAATTCCGAAGGTTCTTTATTCCGAAACTCGTAAATTGCCTATACCTCGATATTCGTTAATCCGAACATTTGTGGCGTTATTCCGAAGGCTCGTTATTCCGAAGATTCGATAATCCGAAAACGAAATAAGGTTCGATGTTCCGAAGGTTCGTTAATCCGAAAACGAAATAAGGTTCGTTGTTCCGAAGGTTCGCTAGTCCGAAAACAAAAGGTTCATTAATCAATCAGTTTTCGGACTAACGAACCTTCGGAATTACAAACCTCATTTCGTTTTCGGATTAACGAACCTTCGGAATTACGAACCTAACTTCGTTTTCGGACTAACGAACCTTCAGAATTGCAAACCTCATTTCGTTTTCGGACTAACGAACCTTCGGAATTGCGAACCTTCGGAAATACGAACCTTCGGAATAACGAACCTTCGAAATATCCGAACCTTCGGAATAACGAAGCTTCGGAATTACGAATGTATGCGATATTATATTTTTTTATCACATGCCATTATTTTGGTCGTTGACATGTAACTTGCGTGTAGTTTATCATGACGTCATGGAGCGTAGTTGTGCTCTATGCTGCACATCACATTGCTTTTTTGCATCGTTGTACGCGTTGTGTATTTCACGCATTCGCGTAAATGCCCTTGACTGTTGAATAAGCTCTCATATTCGATAGCAAATTTTGTATCAGCGCGAGGTTATGGGATATTCGTCTGATTTCGGTCCTCAGTTTATAGGGATACGCTCTGATACTGCATGGGCAATGCAGACCAAAGTACGCGTTTTTAATGCATCGCTAGAACACTCTATATAGATGATAATATGTTATATTATATTATGCCATATTATATTATATAAGATGGGTTGTACATGAGAAGTCTTCTGATTGGTCAATTTCACTCTTTTTGCAATTATGTAATGCGGTTTATGGCCACGATCGAGGCATACATATATACACCAGCATTTTCTGCACTGAAGCTTGTGATGGCTCGATCCGATACCTTTTTCAATTCAATTCAATTCTTTTATTTCATTTCCATTCAAAACATAATACAAAGTAATATAAAACAATATAAATCAAATACAATTTTACAGAAGGGCATTCTTACTTCGTAAAAAAAACACAGTATAATATAGAGCATAAATGGATATGGAAATGAGGGGGATCCACTAAAAAGCAAAGCTTGTAAAATTGTGGATCCCCCTTGGAAAAGAAGAAATTATAGTCGACTTACTATATGCGTACATGCATGTATTACAGGAAAGAAAAAGAGAAAAAGAAGAAACCTTGAAGAAAATGATTCTGCGATATTTTTTTCATTACAATAAATGATAAATAAATATTCGCTATTTGTGTTGTACAACATCTCGGAATTTAGCGAAAATATGAGGGGAAAAAAATCGAATTTTCCCCTCCATTAATCTATGAAAAAGGAACAAAAATTATTGAAAGCGAAAATCAAAATCCCACAAGCGCGTAGGTATCTAGGGCAGTGCGCAGCTAGCCAACTAACCAGGACACATGTATCACACCTTCATTTTTTGCTTAGCGCAATGAATTGAATCGTCTTGTGACGTCACATCTTAAAGCCGTGCAACGGTACATTTCGTAGTTCAGGTAAGTTCAGATAGGTCCTATATTTTGATACAATTTCAAGTCAGAAGTGTTCCCATCTTACATAACACATAGTACATGCTAATAATCGTTTAATATACAATATTATTCTTATACATAAATTTCGAATTTCTCTTGTGCGATTATATTATGCTATATTGAACTCCTCAGCATTATCATAATATTATTTTATATTTATATAATATTGACTGGCCTTGAGGGGAACATCAAATATATTGCCAGCAAAAGAATCATATTGGCCCGAGTCTTTAGACGAGGGCAATATGGGTCTTTTAAGGGCAATATATTTGATGTTCCCCGAAAGAAGAGCCAGTCAATATTTTTATTATCATCCAAATCAGATATCTAGAGCAAAAATCGTGATAATGGTGATATTTCTTTTTAAAATAGTTATATTGTGTCTTGTTAATATAAGGGTCTAGGCTCTGCACTTTACCATTATGACGTACTTGCAAGCGCTTAGATCCAGTGATGTCTAACATTATGACGTATATTGTTGGCGCGCAGATCCTTATGAAGCGTATCTCTTTATACGCATCCTCAAATGCCCGGATGTGAGACCAGGGAAAATACAAAGGTATATTTTGCGTCGTCTCTGCATGCAAAGTAATATGCGCATTGAGACCGAGGAAAATACAAATAATATACCTATCCCTTCTTCTTCTTCTTCTTCTTCTTCTTCTTCTTCCAGTAGTGTGCATAAACCTCCACGGAGTATCGTCGCACAACAGTTGGTTGTCTATCGGCTAATTAAACGTGTTGCTCGTAGCAAAGCTCGATGAAAATAAGTCCAAAAACGAACGCATATACACTATATACAAATTGTTCTCATATTTTGAGTTAGTTTAAGACGACATCTCTGACTCGTGTCTTGAAGATGTCGATCGATGGTGAGATGACCACATTTTCAGGTAGACCGTTCCACAAACGGATGGTGTTTGGGAAGAACGTATCCTTCAGTAGTGATGTGATGTGACGGGTGATAATATGTTATATGACATAGCGTATGTAGATTCGAATCAGTGATAGGTCATTACGCCATCCGTGGCCATAGCTGCGAGGATCGCATTTGTTATATTCCAGGTTTTGACGTCACCTCAGGGAATATACTGCGTGTATTTTCAATTGCTGCGTTATATTCACTAAGGTGACGTCACTCTCTGCATACAAGTTGCGTAACAAGTGTAAAAATGTACGCGCTAATGTTAACGCGTCGATTGAATGAAGAACGCGCTTGATGTATTATAAAAAAAAATCTATTATGACGTAGATGGATCAGAGCTGAAGCAAGAATTTCGGGTTTGAGCCAGATGATGAATGCAATTTCTGATGGCGAATCCACATATACTATATAATATAACAGATATTGCCTGGTCTATCGTTTTAATAAATAACATTTCAACTCCCCTCCGAAGCTATATTTTTCCCTCGGGATAACATTTTCCCTCAGCGCTGCGCGCTTCGGGCAAAATGAAATCCCTTGGGAAAAATATAACTCCGTCGGGGAGAGGAAATGCTATATTCAAACTCTAGGTAGGCAATATCTGTATAATATTATATTATGTTATACTATATAACATAAATATTTTTTCATAACTTTATGAAAAATAATTGGCTTAGGGCATTATGTTCATCACTCCTGGTGCTTGTCTGTTTAAAGAGATAAATAATTATAATCAAGGGGATTAAATGGTACAAAAACAATCCATTTTTAAGTCAATATACACCAAATATATTTCCTCGAGCTTCGAGTTTTTATCATGTTATTTAGCTACATATGCTTCTTTTTTTTCATGATTTCTTATTTATTCTATTCATATTTTTATGTATTAGAATTTCTTTATACCGGAGAACAAGCTCAGAAAGACTGTTTTTCAGCATGGTCATGTTTATATGAAATAGCAATAATTATATATGTAAAAGATAAAAATAGTACCTTAGGATTTATACAAATAATGAATGAATTTAGTAACATTAAAATCAGAATTATCACTGACACAAAAATTGTTCTAAGATAACATATTCAATTTTTGAGAAATCAGTGAAATTAAAATAGTTATCCTACATACAAAAAAAACAGTGAAATTTAAACTTAAGTGTATATTATCATTAAAATAGTAAAGAATTCAACAAAATTTATAAAGGAAATGTCTAATTATCATTGAGTATAGCACACTAGATTTAAGTTGAAAATTTGCAAAATAGATATCGCTATGCAAATTATTGGAAACTTGTTTTATTATGTGAATACCATTAGTCATAAAATAATGGACAACCCAAATCATTCACACAATCAAGAAGACAAAAATATAGTAAAATAGAACACAAATTAACTTTTTATCAATCAATTTGATTGTTTCGATAGTTTGTGCATTTTGGATATAATGTGGTATGTCGTTCCATCGTTTGGCACCGGAAAATCTAAAAGCTTGTTTGAAAATTGATAGGTGAACAACGGGTTCGACTACATTAAGGCTATAATATTATTATTTCTTGTATGGTAATCATGTCGGTCATTACAAAGTTGGGGAGGGGCTAATCCATGTATACATTTAAACATTTGTGTGGTAAGAAAGTATTCTTTTCTTTCATCAATATTAGTCATTAACAACTGTTTTTTAAGAGAAATGTTTTGATAAAAACTTCCAGTTATGTAATGTGCGACCCCTTTTTTGTAATCTATAAATTTTGCTTTTGTTTTTATTAGTAGTATTTCCCCAAATAGGTACTCCATACTCGATGCAAGGTTGTATTGTAGATTTATAAAGGGTGTCCAATAAAGAAGGACTTAAAATTGTCTTACTTTTCCAAGGAAACGGATCTTGAAACTAATGGATTTGTATACGTTATTGACGTGAATGTCCCATTTACGATGTTCATGTATTACAACACCTAAATTGACTTAACTTGCTCAATTTCAGTCCCATCATTAAATATTTTCATAACTTCATGAGAGCGTGTTTTTAAAAACATGCATTTCGATTCGTCGACATTTATCATTAAATTATTAAGTTCATACCAGTCATTAAGGGAATCCATGTGATTGCAATTTTGAAGTTATTGTCTCAACATTTTTTCCAGTCTCAAATATATTAACATCATCAGCATATAACACCAGCCTTAATTGATTGTGAGATATCATTTATAAACATCAAGAATAGCAGGGGAGCAAGAACTCCCCTTGTGGTACCCCTACAGAAAGTTTTTTCTTTGCAGAAAGCTTTCCTTGTGAAAAAAAATTCTATTTTTAAGGTAACATATAAACTACTTAATCATATATCCTTCTATACCATATTGTTGCATCATAAAGATAAGAATCTCATGATCTACACAATCGAAACATTTCGATTTATCAAAAAAAAACATGCTCCTATTATTTTTACTTTTTCATTAAATGCATCAAGAAGTTCATCAATGACTCTGTGCAGACACGTAGCCTTTGGGTGGTGTGGTAGGAACGCATGCTGATGAGATTGTGTGTAAGGGGATATCGGAGTATAATTGCCCTTGAATTTCCTTTTCTATTATTTTAGAGATGTGACTCGATAAATATTGGGCGATAGTTTGCTTCTTCATTCGGGCCTTTTCCTTTATAGATTGGAATGGAGTGGAATGGTGATTGCCAATTTCCAGTCTTCTGGTACATCACCAAATTGTATATAGATTGGTGAATATATGGTGCTTCTATTGAAGTAATCTTGAATCAAATCCTAGTACATCAATGTTGTTTTATCTAAATGTTTAAGTATGTGCTCTTTTTTCAAAGATTTACTTCAAATTTTTAAATACAAGGGGGATTTTTTCCAATGTACACACACATTGTGCGGAAAAGATTGGGATATATGATATCACGTTTCCCTCATGCTTGGTCGGGCAGATTCGGAAATGGTGGGGGTGCAAGAAATTCCATAAAATGCCAATTTCTGAGGGTTTTTATCTCCGCATTTAAAGAATGTATACTCTTTTCATAAACGAATATTTGAGGAGAAAAATGTCTTTAGTCATTATGAACACAGTGAAATTACTTGATATTTTATTTCATTTTTTCCGACGTTAACAATATAATGTTGTTTTTTTTAAATCTTTTTACGTACGTACAAAAACATATAGCCGATATTTTCATATAAACTTGCATGTTTTTTTTACCGAACTTAAGAATTGTAAGTGAATTAATAGATTGATAGCTTCAATATAACTCTTCGTCTAAGGTGCTCCTTTATGAAATTCCCAAAATTTGGATTTAAAGTGCCTGGGGTACTTTTAACATAATCGAAAATTACTATGCCTATATCCAATATTCATATAGAAATTATTATCGTTATATATAAGTGTAATTGAAGAATATTGTATATCATGTATATATTACATTATTTATCATTCCATGGTTTATTATACAGTCAATGCTATTCTCTTTTACCCGAGTGCCGATAATACAAAATTCAAGAGCTATTAAAGTCTATCTTCATTTTTTTCTTTAAGTCTCATATACTCTAGACATTCTTTTTCTGATTTTGACGTGTGCTATATACATGTACCACATGCATATTACTATATTTATTGTTATTATGATACGTTACATACCGTTACACATCCAGAGGCGTCGATTATGGGGGGGCAGGGGGGGCAATCGCCCCACCAATGAAAATACTGGGGGGGGCAAACATATCGTTTTGCCCCCCCAATAATTCCGCATGTGCTAAAAATAAAATAAGATTGTAATGTTTTACACAGAAATCAGCAAGCAAGATTGAGATACACAACTCGTTCTTCGTCTAAAATCGTGCTCAAAATGTCCACTTTTCAGATTGGAATATCAAAAAATTTCAGCTCGCGCTTCGCGCTCGCATCATTTCTGTAACAAAAACCTATACTCTCCATGATTAAATAGGTGAATATGGTCACGTTTTCAGTTCTAAACCTCAAAAGAACTCCCACTTCGACTTGCAATAATCTGCTGTTGGATATATATATGATTAAAAACGTCCATTAAACTCAATTTTTTTTCAGATCGAAATATCAAAATTTTCAGCTCGCGCTTCGCGCTCGCATTAATCTGCTGGTGAGATATATATATATATATATATATATGTGTGTGTGTGTGTGTGTGTGTGTGTATATATATATATATATATGTACACATATATATTGGCATATGTGTGTGTGTGTGTGTGAGTTTGTTTTGTGTGATCGAGCGCTTTTGGAAAATTGATTCATGATTTTGCCCCCCCAATCTGAAAAATGGATCGACGCCCCTGGTTACACATCCAGCAGGAAAGAAATCAGTTGTTTTGATTCACCTTCCAAATACATTATAGACCATGACTGAGAAAGTTTTTGGAATGCAACAGAATACAATACATGCTGATCGTTCCCACGTGAACAATTAAACGACTCGGTAGATCATGCATGGAAATCTGACAAAAGTGCCTAATGAAATATAGAATTGTGGGTCATTGTCAAGAAGAAGACACAAAAGAAATCATATTTGCCAACTGGGTGTGGAGGGGTTAGAGCGCATTGAAAGAGAGTTCTTTCCTTTCAACTGAATATTCTGTGTATAGCAACAGGCTGAGAAGTCACGTTACAACTCTTCCCTAAAAAAAGAAAATGGTATAAAGGTACCCAACAGTTTATAGGAGTCGTTAAACTATACATAATCAGTCAAATATAACCGTAACGATCAACGCACACACACCTGATTAATACACTAATAATCATGGGA